>NW_024396366.1:20796979-21013954 GCF_016617805.1 Bactrocera tryoni | reverse complement strand
TTTCATTTTTCTATATTCAATAAAATAGGACAGATATATGAACTACGCGGAGAGAAAAATAGAAATATATGTGGCAACACCATAAATAATAATTAATTTTTAATTCTCAATGCAACCATGCGTTTTGACATTTTGTTTATCCTTTATTCTTTTCTATTGTACGTAATTTTAATATGTCAATAAATCGTCCCTTTTCACCATCAACTGCCAAGCAATTAGCACGTGCCTATCAGCACATAACTAGACTTTTTAATACGTTCGAATTGACAAAATGATCAAAACGAGATCATCGGCGGATCCTAATAGCGACGTGGAACAACTCCCACAGCAAAACACTTCACCACGAATTCCAATGCCGGCGATGTCTGAGGATAACATTGAGGCTTACTTTTACTCGCTGGACTTTTGGTTTGAAGCCTCGCGTGTTTACTCTGATACAGTCAAATTCAACATTGTAGTAATTGCAAGCGTACCTCTGGCAAAATTAATAGAGATGCGTACTCTTATTAAGGACACACCAGCAACGGACAAATTTAGCTACATTCGTCATAAAATCATTGAAAATTTAGCCGAGAGTCAGCAACGCCGTCTTCAATGTGTATTGAAAGAGCTTGGTGACCGAAGACCTAGCGCTTTGTACAACGAAATGCGACGAACAGCAGGCACCACGCTCAGCGAGCGCATACTACAAGATCTGTGGGTCAGCCTCTTACCACCGTACGCACATGCAACTTTCATCGCCACTAGCATTTGCAACAAAATTAAAATCGCTGATTCTATCACAGAATGCTTATCACTGAAGGACGTTGGACAAATTTTTGATGTTAGCTCCGAACCGCAATCGCAGGGTGAGTTGACTGATATACGAAACGTAATTGCTGCTCTTTCGAAAACCGTAGGACAATTGATGCGTAACGTTCAATCCACCGGACGGCAGCGCAGTAGATCTACGTCACGTGGAAGACTGGTAATTCAACATACGCACAATTTTTGTTTGTATCATACAAAATTTGGTGCGAATGCCACAAAATGTCGCCAACCGTGCCCGGCAAACACTCTGATGATGATAAACTGAGTTTTTTATTAGATTCAGGAGCGGACATATCCGTCATACCGAGGTCGACGAAATTAGCCAGAGCACGTCCTTCATCTTTGTCTTTGTTTGCCGCAAATGGCTCTCCTGTACAAATATACGGCGAAGTCATACTTAAATTCAATTTAAGTCGTGAGTTTCTTTGGAAGTATAATAATAATCGCCGATGTTTCGCAGGGCATACTTAGTGCACATTTCTTAAGTCATCATGGTTTGATCGTCGAACGTCTCGTAGACCGAAACGCCCTGGTTAAGACATCATGTTTTGTAACGTAACATAGACATCCAACGAATAAGTCAACTATAAATTTTACGCAAGATTTTTCGGTCATTTTAAAATAATTCTCCGAGATCACATGTTTGTCACTAGTTGCAATACGTACGAACATGTCAGTAGTTCATCATATTTCAACTACTGGCCCACCAGTATGCGCACGACCACAAAGCTTATTACTGGAGAAACTCGCACCTATACCTACCATTTGAACTCCTGATCAAGCTCGGTATTTGTCGTCCTTCGAATAGCAGCTGAGCCAGTCCTTTGCGTTTAGTTCGCAAAACTGACGGATCTTGGAGACCATGTGGTGATTATAGGTGTTTGAATGCTTACACGGTTCTTGACCGCTACCCGATACCATTCCGTCAAGCTTTTTCAACAATCCTAGCAGATAAAGTTATATTTTCGAAAATAGATTTGCAGAAAGCGTTTCATCAGGTGCCGATTCACCCCGATGATATCTGTAAAGCCGCCATTTCGACGCCGTTTGGACTTTTTGAATTTACTCATATGACGTTCGGATTAAGGAACGCTGCGCAGACTTTCCAGCGTTTAATCAACGAAGTACTTCGAGGCTTGGATTGTACATTTTCGTATTTAGATGATGTTTGCATCGCATCAAAATCGATTGATGAACACAAACAACACCTTCGTATTGTTTTTAACCGTTTTCGGATTTCTTTCAAACGGCTTAGAGGCCCTCTATTCACCATGATTGCTGGAAATAAGAAAAACGACAGCATCATCTTTAATTGGAATGAATATACTAAACGTCACTAGCAAACTGCGTTATGTTAGCTCATCCACTACCTGATGTAGAGCTTTCATTGTGGGTAGATGCATTCGATTTTTCAGCTGGAGCAGTTTTAAATCAAATGGTAGACGGCAAACTTCAACCATTTGGTTTTTTTTCCAAGAAAATTTTCATCAGTTGAAATGCGATACAGTTGCGATACAGTACGTACGACCGTGAGTTGACCGCGCTATACAGCGCCGTTCGTCATTTTCGTTACATGTTAGAAGGTCGTAACTGCCACATTTACACGGACCATAAGCCACTTATGTTCGCATTTCGACAACAACTGGATAAGGTTTCCGATCGTCAAGTTAGGCAATTGGATTTCATAACGCAAATCACTACTAATACCCGACATGTTCAAGGTAAAAGAAATGTAACCGTTGATCTATTATCGCGAATTCAATCACTTACGACCGCCATTATTGACTACGACGCCGTCGCCGTAAACCACGAGGACGATGAAGAACTACTAGTACACCTAAATGGCAGCATTCGACACTCACTAAAATTAAAATCTTTTATGTTACCTCCAAGTACCAAAAAGTGATTCCTTGGGGCTACACACAAGCGGCACGCGTGCTACATACTGTCAAGATGATGGTTGATAGATTCGTTTGGCCAGGCATTTCGAGAGTTAGTAAATATTTTGCTAAATGTCGCATACAGTGCCAACGATGTAAAGTCTTTCGACACAACAAAAGCTTACTCCAACGCAGAATAAATCCCAGCAGCCGATTCGGATATTTGCATATTGACATTGTCGGTCCGTTTCCAATATCGGATGGAAATCGATATTGCTTAACCATAATGGATCGATTTACGCGGCTATGGCAAGATGCCATTCCGATTCCAAACAGCCGCAGTTGTAGCAAAGGCCTTGCTAACCGGCTGGATTTCCGGTATCCCGTCGTCAATTCGAAAGCGCCACATTCAAACAATTGCTAAACTATTTGGGAGTGACTCATTTAAAAACAAAGTCGTATCATTTAAAATGTAATGGACTAATAGAACGTTGCCATCACACATTAAAGTCTGCGATTTCATGTCATAAAGTGTATCAGTGGACGACCTATTTACCTCTTATACTACTTGGACTGCGTTCAACATATAAAGACGACATCGGTTGTACTCCTTCTGAATTGGTATATGGAACATACATATAGCTGCTATTCAAAATCTTAGTGGAGCTGTCGTATCATGCGAGTTATTGTTTGTAAAAATAATATAATATCTGAAGAAATTGTTCGATCGGCTTACTATAGCATATAGCTGCTATACAAACTGAATGATCGGAATCAAATGCTGGTATGGAAAACTTTGCATTTGACAAGATATATTTACGAAATTTGGTATAAATTATTTTCTAAGGCACCAATGTAATCTGTGAAGGGTATATTAGCTTCGGTGCAGCCGAAGTTAACGTTTTTCTTGTTTTGATATGCCAATAAAACTTCCTTTTCTACATCAACTGTCAAGCAAGTAGCACGTGCCGATATACGTTCTGCTTTCTCCGGGCTGGACAAGGAAGCACAGAAAATGGGTCTGGCAGTGAACGAGGGCAAAACGAAATATCTCCTGTCATCAAACAAACAGTCGTCGCACTCGCGACTTGGCTCTAACGTCACTGTTGACAGTCATAAATTTGAAGTTGTAGATAATTTCGTCTATTAAGGAACCACCATTAACACCACCAATAATGTCAGCCGGGAAATCTCCATATCTTCTGGTAGCGGAAATAATGCAGGGCCCTGCAATACTGTCGCCAGTTCAAGTGGTGGTAATGGCAGCATGACGTCGCATTCAGTCATTAGCGGTACTGGCAGTAATAATGGCTGCGGCGGCAATGTAATGAATAGCGGTAGCACTGGGAGCAACAGCAACAATGGAAACAGTCAGAGCCAGTCTGGTTCTGTTGGTCTAAGCTCGAGCACAGGCAAAACTAGTAACACTAATAATATTGCAAGCGGAAATGGGAGTTCAAATGTTACATCGAATAATATCGTCGGTAGTAGCAACGCCGTAACTGCATCTACTTGGCGTCAAACACAAAATCAGCCGAGACCGTCTGGTAGAGACGAATATGACTATATTTCACAATATGTTTGTTCCATTGTAGATGATTAAATTGAGGAAATACGTTCGGAATCTGTATTTAATAATAATCATAATATAATTTATACAACTGAACTACTCGACATAATGAAGCAACAACAGATTTGCGAGCTGCGTAGATTGACTGATAGACGAATGGACTTAAAATTTTATATGTAATTTTTTCTTGTGGTTCATAAGATTGTGTTTTCAATCAAATCAAACGAACATTACTTTAAATGTATAATTAATTGTGGTTAAACGCCAAACTTATGCCACAAATCATTTATTTTAAAAATTAATATGCCTAAATGTGAAATGTAGAATTAATTTAACACTTAATTTTCCGAAATGAATAAGACAACATGTTTGTTATTGAGCCTATAAAATCAAGACAAATGCAAAATAAAAAACAGTGAGAAGTACACAAGTATAAAATTAATAGTTTTAATGAAAGCCTTTTTTCAGTTCATTTGCGAACCCATATACATATGCACAAATTTACTAGAGCATCAAAAAACTGCTTTCATGCAGCTGTAGTTAAGCATTAAATAATTTATTTAGCAAAAATGTTAATAGAATTATATATGATTATAATTTCGAAATATTTTAATCAGTTACTATGTACAAATCGATGGAAAGATGAACTCTTGGAGTAAAATTCCAAAACTGGACGAAACAAACTACGATTCTTTTACATCAAGCAGCTCACGACTTGCGGTCTTAGACCAAGACCTCCCCAGGGTTGTGCGCTGGGTTTGGGACCCGCCTCGTCAAAAACGCCCTCAATGAAAATGAATCAACAGCCCCAAAGGAATTACCCGTCTGAAGAACAAAACCGAGGCGGTGGCCGATGGATTGCCGGCCGAGCTATTTAAATACGGCGGTGAACATCTAAGAAGGAGTAGGCATCAGCTTCTTTGTATAATATTGACGGATAAAATCAAGCCCGACGATTACAATTTAAATGTGCTCTGTTCAACCTTCAAAACGGGAGACCCCACAATATGCGCCAACTACCGTGGGATAAGCCTCCTCAACATCGCATATACGGTTCTATCGAGCATATTGTGTGAAAGATTTAAGCCCACCGTCAACCAACTGATTGGACCTTATCAGTGTAGCTTTAGTCCTGGAAAATCAACAACAGACCAGGTATTCACCATGCGGCAAATCTTGGAAAATACCCGTGAAAACAGAATCGACACCTACCACCTCTTCGTCGATTTCAAAGCTGCTTTTGTCAGCACGAAAAGGAGTTGTCTTTATGTCGTTGACCTCCGTCAGGATCGGGAAGGATCTCTCCGAGCCGTTCGATACCAAATGGGTTTTCAGGCAAGACGACTCCCTATGGTGTGACTTCTTCAATCTACTCTTCGAGAGAAGGTACCATCTTCTATAAGAGTGTACAGGTGCCGGCGTACTCCAATGATATTGATATCATTGGCCTCAACAACCAAGCCGTTAGTTCTGCATTCTCCAGAATGAATAACGAAACGAAACAAATGGGTCTGGTAGTGAAAGAGAGCAAGACGAAATATCTCCTGTCATCAAACCAACAGTCGTCGCTTAAGCGACTAGGCTCTCACGTCACTGTTGAGAGTCATATCTTCGAAGTCGTAGATAATTTTGTGTATCTTGGAACCAGTTTTAACACCAACAACAATGCCAGCCTCGAAGTCCAACGGAAATATCTCTTACCAACAGGTGCTACTTAAGAAGTAAAACCCTCTCTCGACGAAGAAAAACCATACTCTGTAAGTCACTGATTATATACGTTTGGCTGTTTAGTGCAGAGCCGTTGGAGATGATAACATCTGATGAGTCGACGTTACGAGTTTTTGGGAGAAAATATCTGTGGAACGGCCACGGCGAATATTGCATTCGAAGGAACGATGAACTGTACAAGTTATGCGATGATATTGACATAGTTCAGCGAATTAAGAGACAGCAGCTGCACAGGCTAGGTCATGTCGTCCGAATGGCCGGAAACACTCCAGCTCTCAAAGTGTTCGCCTCATTACGGCCTTCCACGGCTGGAAGCGAAGGAGGACCTATCCGAAGGAGCTGTTGTAGCTAACGAGCTCGACATCTTACTCTATGCCAATTGCTGTGATCCTCGAATAAGAGATCTCAATTTGGAGATTAGGCAAATGGTAAGCCAACACAAGCGGACAAAATGGATAGAGCACCTGAAGTCCTGCAACCTCTCCAACAGTGTGAGTATGCTTTAGATTGCTGTCAAGGCTTTGTCTAATCCGAAGAAATATGATGACTGAGTTTGAGGCCTTGCTACTCCCGACTTTCGAGCACCACACGATCCTAATATACTAACAGCATGGCTTCCTAAAAGTGGACAGTACCACGACAGTACCTAGCGTAAAAACGCCCAGATAGTCAACGGCCTTAACTAAGAAACAATGAATGAAAGACTAGAGACTAGTCATAACAGTGCAGTCGATGACTAAAAATTCCGACTTGTAATAGTCCTAAGATTTGAGATGTAACATTCGTCTGTGCTCTTTCACTTCTCATACGATCGCAATAACTGTCAAAGTACAAAGCCGTATCAAAATATATATATAACTAGCAGACTGTCGGGAGGACGGGGTCATGTGTAGAAATTCACACAAGTGAGGCAAGTTCTCTCATGGCGATTCACTTGGGTTTGGCCAGAAACGATTATCTTTACATATAGCTCAGGCGGCTCAAGACTTCCGGTCTTTGACCAAGTATCCTCTGGGTAGCCTAATCACACCCGCTTTAAAGCGAGGTAAAGTGAAAAGGCGAAACTTCCTCTCCACTGGGTTGTGCGCTGGCTTTGGGACCCGCCAGTAAAAAACACTACTAATGAAAAAGCGGAAGCAGCCTCGGATGAGAGACCCCCCTTTTGATGATAACCATGGCAAACGAAATAAAGACTACGATATTAGGGCATGCACCTGGAATGTCCGGTCCCTTAATTGGGAAAGTGCCGCTGCCCAGCTGGTTGATGTCCTCGTGAAAATAAAGGCTGACATCAGCTGACAGAGACGAGTAGGTTCTTGTGGCATTTACTACAGTTGCCATATAAAGGCGCGCAAGTGCGGTGTGGTATTCGCTGATTTGAGCCCACGTCCCGACGGCAGAGAAGGATTATGTGGCTAAAGATGCCTTCTATGAGCGCGTAAAGTGCACCCATGAGTGCTGTCCCCGCCACGATGTCAAAATCGTGCTTGGCGACTTTAACGTCCGGGTGCCTTTGGCGCAACAATCGGTAAATTCAGCTTTCACGGGGAAACATCCCCAAATGGGTTGAGGCTGATTGACTTCGCCGGGGTCCAAAAGTACGGTTATCTGTAGTACTAGATTCCAGCATAAAAAATACATCAAGCTACCTCCTGTCTCCGGATCGAACAGCCACCAACCAGATCGATAATGTTGTGATAGAAGGAAGACACTCCAGTGTTCTAGACGACCGTACACTCCGAAAAACACGCACGCCAACAAACACAAGAAAAGTTTGACGTCGAGAAGCTGTAATCACAACAGATAGCCGAACGATCTTCTACTCGACTTGCATTCCTGCATTCTGAGAGCACTCGTCAACAGCTCGGTGTAAGGGAACTGTGGGACGGCATTTCAAGCTCCTTACGTACAGCTGCAACCGAAACCATTGGTTTTTGGAAAATGCAAAAGAAAAGCTGGTACGATGAGGAGAGCGGTATCGCAGTGGAGAGAAAACAGACTGCCTATTTCGCAACGTTACAATCGACCATAAAACGTGAGGGATGGGAAAGATACCAAAAGTTGAAGAGGGTAGCAACAGTCTATGACAGCGAAAGTATAACGCCAGGAGAAGGCGAACCCGATTCCCCAATCTATGACGATGAGGCAGACGTTCCTTTGCCCGACCATGAAGAAGTTCGAATAGCAATTACCCGTCTGAAGAATAATAAAGCGACGGGGTCGATGGATTGCCAGACGAGCTATTGAAACACACAACACACACTTTGTAAAATATGGTCTGACGAAAGCATCCCCAACGATTGGAATTTAAGTGTGCTCTGGTGAATCCAAAAAAAGGGAGACATCACAATCTGCGCCAACTGCCGTGGGATAAGCCTCCTCAACTTCGCCTATGAGGTTCTATCGAGCGAATTGTGTGAAAGATTAAAGCCCACCGCCAACAAACTGATTGGTTCTTATCAGTGTAACGTTAGACCTGAAAATCAACAACTGACCAGATATTCTACATGCACCAAGCCTTGGAAAAGATCCGTGAAAAGAAAATCGACACGCACCACCTCTTCGTCGATTTCAAAGCTGCCTTTGACGGCACAAAAAGGAGCTGCCTCTATGCCACGATGTCTGAATTTGGTATTACCGCAAAACTAATATGGCTCTGTAAGCTGACGTTGAGCAACACCAAAAGCTTCGTCAGGATCGGGAAAGACTTCTCCAAGCCGTTCGATACCAAACGAGGTTTCAGACAAGGCGACTGTCTTTTGTGTGACTTCTTCAACCTACTTCTGGAGAAAATATTTCGAGCCGCAGAACTAAACCGAGAAGGTACTATCTTTTATAAGAGTGTACAGCTGCTGGCGTGTACTGATGATATTGCTATCAGTGGCTTTAACAACGGCCCCGTTAGTTCTGCTTTCTCCAGACTGGATTAGGAAGCAAAGCAAATGGGTCTGATGGTGAACGAGGGCAAGACGAAATATCTCCTGTCATCAAACAATCAGTCGTCGCATTCGCGACTAGGCACCCACGTCACTGCTGACAGTAATAACTTCGAAGTCGTAAATAATTTCGTCTATCCTGAAATCAGTATCAACACCAACAACAACGTCAACCTCGAAATCCAACGCAGAATATCTCTTGCAAACGTGTGTTGGACTAAGTAGGTAATTCAGAAGTAAATTCCTCTCTCGACGAACAAAAACAAAACTCTGAAAGTCAGTCATTATTCCCGTCCTGATATATGGTGCAGAGGCACGGACGGTGACAACATCTGATGAGTCGATATTGCGAGTTTGCAAGAGAAAAATTCTGCGAAGTTTTATAGTCTTTTGCGCGTTGGACACGGCGAATATCTCATTCGATGAAACGATGAGCTGTTCGAGATATATGACTACATTAACAATGTTCAGCGATTAACCGCGTATGCGGTTCCCATGCCAGTAAAGAATAAGATTTGAATAAATGCCTGCAGAATTGAAATATATTTTTTGTTTTGTAAAGTAGATTGGCAATTGCTATGTTCATTGAAAAATGGTCTGTTATACTTTTGCAACCAGTTTCTACAGAATATTAGAGTTTTGTTCACCTAACGGTTGTATGTATCACCTAAGATTACTCGAGATAGATAGATACATATATGGATATAAATTATCAGGATGACGAGAAACGTTGAAATCCGGGTGACTGTCTGTGCGATGAAACTTGGTATGAGGGTTGATATCGGAGGATAACCTCGCTCACTCACCATATAACGATACTATTAAAAACTACTAAAAACGTGATAAATCAATAACCAAATACGCCAGAGATATTAAATTTTACCACCGAGATATCATGAGAAAATTTTATGTGAGCTGGCGTGAAAATTGGACGATGGCGCTCACCGATTTCGACAATATTTAGTACGTGCCATTGTCCTTACGATCTTATATCACGTGGTGAAAATGAACTAAAGCGGACAATAACCATGCCTACGTCCCATATAGCACAATTTTAAATTCCACTTGATTCGTTCAGTTTCCAGTACATAAATCAAGAAGGAATTAAAATAACGACATAATACCTTGCACGAATAAAATCTTTAGTGTGTGCCATCACTTGACCAAAAATTGCTTAAATCTAATAAAAACTGTTCAAGTTCCTGGGAATCATATATTTAGACCCCGGTACCTATAGTTGATTTTTAATCCAAAATGTGCAATATATACATAACTGAAATTAAGGGGTAATCCTTCTCGTGCAATGGTATGTCTGTATGTCAAAAACGGGTTGAATCGGACCAATGCTTCCCTAGACGCCATATGATTTTTTTTTTTTTTGAGATTTCATTTACCACTGAATTCACGCCTAGATCACGGTGCAGGTCAGCAGATCTAATGTACCAAGGAGCATTAACTAAAGTCCTTAGTACCTTACACCATAGTTTGGCTCCGTAGGCCCAAACTGGCTTTAGAACTTGATTATATAATAACAGTTTGTTTTGAATTGATAGCGTGGATTTACTGCCAACTAGGTAGTAAAGTTTGCCAAATTTCATATCATGCTCGCTCCTTTTGTTTGACATGCTCTTTCCAGCGTAGCTTAGCATCTAAGGTGATACCTAGGTACTTAGCACTGTTATGATGTGGTATAGGAATGTTATTTTTTCAAGGTAAAGTCGACATAAATTGATTTGGTGTCGTTTAATTGATGCTAGATGCTCACTTAGTAATTGCGTGGACTGCTGTCTGCACTCGTCGACTAGGTACTGAAGTTGACTCTCTAGCTGCTAACAAAGCTGTGTCATCCGCAAATGCCGCTGTCATATAACTCGAATCAGATGGAAGGTCACTGGTAAAAAGCAAATAAAGCATTGGCCTCAACACGCTTCCCTGGGGAACACTCGCTTCTATCGTTTGCAGCTTTGAGTATGCATCCACTTGTTTAATGCGGAAGTATCTATCTTTTAAGTCGAAGCAATTATTTCACAAAATTAATTGGGTAGCATGTATTTCAATTTGCAGACCCGTATTCCAAACTTTGTCAAAAGCTTGAGACACGTCCAAAAAGGCCCCCGTACAAACATTCATTTTGTCGATTGTATTTTCAACGAAATTAACGATTCGGTGTACCTGGTGAATTGTTGAATGATGGTCACGGAAGCCAAATTGATGTGTTGGTATTAGGTGTTTATGAGCGATTATTGGTTTGAGCCTATTTACGAGTACATTATCAAAGATTTTAAATAAAGCCGGCAGCAGCGAACTTGGTCTATATGATGTAACATCGTGTACTGGCTTACCTGGCTTAGGTATCATTATGACTTGAGATACTTTCTAAAGCGATGGCACGTATCTTAGGCATAAAGCACTGTTTATAATGTTTACAAGTTTCTTTATACAATTCTTTGGTAAATTGCATAATATTTCTCCAGTTATTAAATCGTACCCAGGTGCTTTTTTGACTCTTGTGTTCCCGATAAGATTTTTAATTTCTTTAATTGTAAGAGGTGAAATGCTGATGTGTGGATCCAACCAACTATTTTCACAGTTTATCTCATACTCATCGTTAAGCGTAAATGTGTTTCTCAAATTATTTGCAAGTACACAGCTTTCTGTTCATTCGTTAAAGCCCATGCAGTTTCGTTTTTTAATTTTGTTACATGTTTTATTTGTTTATTAATATTTCTTGCAGTTTTTTAGAGTGAGTAGTCGCTGGATTTATCAGCTGTAAGTTTAGCCAAATAAGTTTTGAAGGAAAATTTTTTAAACTGTTTAATTTGTGTTCTTAGTTTCGCTGTACATTTATTAAGCTCAGTTTTGAGAGCAGTTGACCTAGTTTGCTGCCATCTCCGTCGAAGCTTGCGCTTTTTATGGATGCTTTCTGAGATGTGTTTTGGGTATTTGGTACCACTTAGACTCACGCGGGTATTTGGTGTACTTTTCCACGCAGGGTTTTGAATTATTTTTGTGAAATCTTCAACCTCACAGTCCAACTCAATACCAGTCGATATGTGCTTAAGCTTTAGGTCGACTTTTTTCACTATACTTTTAAATGTATACCAATTAGTGTGTTTATTACATAACGTTGGCTTGGAGGCCGAAATAAATTGCTTTTCATACAGAGTTAGTAGCACTGGGGAATGGTCAGAGTTTCGGTCTGAGCAATCTTTAATACATAAATTACGTTTCTTTAGTATATGGATTATAAAGAAGTCAAGAAGGTCTGGCAATTTCTGTCTATCTGTAGACCAATAAGTGGGTCTTCCTGTAGACACAAAATTGCATCCAACTGCTTGTATAGCTTTGAGAAGTTCTCGATCTTTGGTTGTAGTTAAACGATATCCCCAATGTGTGTGTTTTGCGTTAAAGTCGCCACCAATGATGAACCTTCCGTCATATATTTTAATAAATTCATATATGTACGTTTCGATTTTTAAATTATGTCTAGGTGGACTATACAGAGCAATAAGATACAATAGGTTATTGTGCGATTTAACTGAAATTGTTGTAGCTTGAATTTCTTCCGTCTTAATCGGATCTTCCTCGAGGTGTTCAATATTGCTTTCGATAATTATAGCGGTCCCTCCTCGTGCTGAGTTTACCGGTATGGTGGGTGATATAATTCATAATTTTTAAATTTTAAAAATGAATGGTTCGTAAAATGCGTTTCAGATAATAGACATAAATATATCAATATTTCTGTCGTGTAGAACAATTTCTAATTCATTTTTACTTTTGGGAAAGACCATTACCGTTCCATAGCATTATTTTCAAAGAGATACTGTTCATCAATAAATTATAGATGGTCCTCCAGAGCGTTGAGCCGCTGATTAAAGGACTTAAATAGTTTTTCTTGTTAATTTTTTTTATCCAAAATTTGGGATAACGAACTACTTTTTGAATTGTATTTGTATGGCCTTTAGAAACGGAAGGAAGGGATTTTACTTCTCCTTTGTTCACAACGGGTTTGTTCGTCGGAGCATTGGGATTTTCCTCAACTGAATTACCATTCTTTTATCTCTAAGTTGTTGCAGTTATTTTGCGACTACACAACAAAGGTAGCGTGCAGGATGAAAATCGCCGCAGTTACAATATTTAGCAGGGTCTTTTTTAGCTTTTCTGCATTCAGTAATGGGATGTTTGCCTCCACATTTCACACACCTCGATGGCTTACCACAGAAGTTTTGTGTATGTTCAAAAGCTTGACAGTTTTTGCACTATGGAATTAATTTAGATGATTTAATTGGCTCAACTTTGACAACAGTACTAAAAATGGTTTTGATCTGGTGAATTTTCTTAATGTCTTCGGTAGCATCATATACTACTAAAAACATATCTAGCGGTTCTTTAGTTTTCCATTTAAGCTTATTAATTGCATTTATGACATAAAAACCTTGAAATTTTAAATCATTTAAAATGGATTGTGTATAGCACCAGTGGTGTACGTTTTTTTATTATTACCTTTATTGGTCTATTATGTTTACTCTCGTAGCTAAACCAAGGTATATTTTAATTAGATAAGTATTTTGTTATTGTGCGATAATTATTTGCATCGAAGACATTAAGTTTGTAGGCGCCTTTGCTCAAAAGCTCTATTAAAAAGTTGTTGTCTATTAGATCTGTAATAATAGAATGTAATTTATTAAAAGGAGGATGGAGTCATGTGTAGAGGTTCACGCAAGTGAGGAAAGTTCTCTGATCGCCATTCACTTGGGAGTGGCCAGAAACGATTCTTTTACACATGGCTCAAGCAGCTCACTACTTCCGGTCTTTGACCAAGTATCCTCTGGGTAGCCTAAGAACATCCGTTCGAAGGCGAGCTAAAGTGAGAAGGCGAAACATCCCCTCAGCGGGGGGGGGCCCGTAAAAAACTATACCAATGAAAAACTACCAACAGCCTCGGATGAGAAACCCCCCTTTTGATGACGACCATGGCAAACGAAATAAGGACTACGAATTGAGGGCATGCACCTAGAATGTCCGGTCGCTTAATTGGTCACTGTCCAGCTGGTTGATGTCCTCGTGAAAATAAAGGCTGACATCACCGCCGTCCAAGAAATGCAATGGGCGGGACAAGGACAGAAACGAGTAGGTCCTTGTTGCATTTACTACAGTGGCCATATAACGGAGCGCAAGATTGGTGTGGGATTCGTGGTGGGAGAGAGACTCCGTCGCCGAGTACTATCATTCACTCCGGTGAATAAACGTCTAGCAACAATCCGCATCAAAGCGAGGTTTTTTAACATGCGATATTATTCCATGTATAATCTCAAGAGGAGAAAAAACTCTTCAATGTCGATTTTGTTGTTGGCGGTATTTCCATTGGCTTTACTGTGTTTTTTGGGTTGGGCGAGACGCACAAGAGTCGGAAAACGTTCATGAATTACAAAAGTAATGTGCCATGTTACTTTCTTTAGTGACGTACTTGCAAACGTATTTCATCGATTTCACCAAACTGCAATATTCAACATTGATTTGAGTTTTGAATGTAATTTAGACAATAATGGCGAATAAGATACAATCCCTGTGTTGTCAACTTCGATATTCACTCCTCTAAATTGAATGATGAATGTTCTGCCATTGTCGTCTAGTGAGCGGCTGCGATACAGTGGATGTTCATCAAAGCACGTGGATAGTGTTTTGTGCATTTATTGTCAGATATACAAGTACAAACCAAAGTGGAATTGGGGTGTATGGTTCATGGATCTTGCGGACACCAAAAAAGAATGTGTGCGTGAGTTGTAGTTATTGAACCCCAGTTCAATACTAGATTTTTAAATTTTTGTTAAGCTTAAGTTTAACTCGTTACCGGTAAATACTGAACTTTTATTCAAATATTCTTATTAATACTAAACTTCGGTTTAGTGAATTGCGAAGAGAAAAACATTCCTTGTCATATTAACAGTCAAAATTCTTATGCCACTTTATTTAGAAATTTTTCTTAAGCTAGGTCTTATTTTATATTACAATATTTTTTTCTTTATCTTTTTCTTTATTTGTTAAATGGCCTACTTCTCACATTACATCAATTGCATTCCCTTAAATGTTAACGTTGCACTATTTATTGTGACGTTAATTATACTCTCGCAACAATGTTGCTAAGGAGAGTATTATAGTTTTGTTCACATAACGGTTGTTTGTAAGTCCTAAAACTAAAAGAGTCAGATATAGGGTTATATATACCAAATCGATCAGGGTGACGAGTAGAGTCGAAATGCGGATGTCTGTCTGTCCGTCCGTCTGTCCGTCCGTCCGTCCGTCTGTCCGTCCGTGCAAGCTGTAACTTGAGTAAAAATTGAGATATCATGATGAAACTTGGTACACGTATTCCTTGGCTCCATAAGAAGGTTAAGTTCGAAGATGGGCAAAATCGGCCCTCTGCCACGCCCACAAAATGGCGGAAACCGAAAACCTATAAAGTGTCATAACTAAGCCATAAATAAAGATATTAAAGTGAAATTTGACACAAGGGATCGCATTTGGGAGGGGCATATTTGGACGTAATTTTTTTGGAAAAGTGGGTGTGGACCCGCCCCCTGCTAAGTTTTTTGTACGTATCTCGGAAACTACTATAGCTATGTCAACCAAACTCTACAGAGTCGTTTTCTTCAAGCATTTCCATATACAGTTCAAAAATGGAAGAAATCGGAAAATAACCACGCCCACCTCCCATACAAAGGTTATGTTGAAAATCACTAAAAGTGCGTTAACGGACTAACAAAAAACGTCAGAAACACTAAATTTTACGGAAGAAATTGCAAAAGGAAGCTGCACCCAGGCTTTTTTAAAAATTGAAAATGGGCGTGGCCTCGCCCACTTATGGACCAAAAACCATATCTCAGGAACTACTAGACCGATTTCAATGAAATTCGGTATATAATATTTTCTTAACACCCTGATGACGTGTAGGAAATATGGGTGAAATCGGTTCACAACCACGTCTTCTTCCAATATAACGCTATTTTGAATTCCATCTGTTGCCTTCTCTGTATAATATATAGTACATTAGGAACCAATGATGACAGCGGAATAAAACTTTACAAAAATACGGTATTTGAAAAATATGAAAATGACGTATAATGAAATCTCGATTATCACTTTATCATGCGAGAGTATAAAATGTTCGGTGACACCCGAACTTAGCCCTTCCTTACTTGTTTTTTTTATCTTTGGTTGTCGCAATATTCGTTTGAGTAAATAAAATAATGAAATGTGCAAGGGAAATGCAATGTAATCTAGTGTAAATGCACTAGTTTGCTTCGAAATATGATATGCATATTTCTTTTTTTTATAGTACATCCGCTAAATCTACTCCCAACTCAAGACTCTCTCACGGGACCACCGATTAAGTATTACTACGTGGGAGGGACAGGACATTTAAGTCTCATCTATCGACGCCTAATTTGTTCAAAAAGTCTCAGTTTTGTCATTATAGATGCTGACGCTTCGCTGACAGCTTTCCATTTATCAGTCGACAGACACATGAGTGTCGTTAAATTATCGACTGTAAAACTACCACCGAGTGTGGTTTTTAGCTTTTCCCTTCGAAAATCGAGGGCAATAAAATAATACATGTTCAGAGTCTTCTATATACTCTGTACACGTCGAGCAGTTCGGACTAATGTCATTGTGGAATCTGAAAAGGTAGCTTCTAAAGCATCCATGTCCACTAAGTATTTGGGTCAGGTGGTAATCTAGATCCCCATGTCGTCTCTCTATCCACTAGTGGATGTCCGGTATAAGTCGATGAGTCCCGCGCCCTTTGGATGAGGAATTCCACCGCTTCTGCCACATTTTAGTGCTCTTGTTTCTCTCCTCTGTTCTTGCCGATACTGTTTTAGGCGTTGATAGCTGATATAAACGCTCGAGTTCATCTCCCTGGATGTCAATGGGCGGCATGATTGCTAATTCTTCAGCAGCGTCGGTTGATATAGTCCGGAAAGCACTTATTACCCGAATTGCAGAAAGCCCATGCACTGTAATTATTTGTTTAGCATAAGATTTTATATCCATTGCCTGTATCCATACTGGTGCCTCATACAGTATTACGGAACTCATTGCTTTCGCTATTAAGAATCGCCGGCTGGAACGCACACAGCCTCTATTGGTCATCATTCTTGATAGGGCATAATTAATTTTGTTTGCCCTCGCGGAAGAATACTCCAGGTGTTCTTTAAATTTTAATTTGGAATCCAATATTACTCCCAGATACTTCAGTTGCGGCTGCGAAGTAATCTCGCATTCCCCTATGGTGAGCTCTATTCGTTCTTCTATCTTTCTAGTGCTTATTAGTAAAACTTCTGTTTTTTCCTCCGCCAGTTTCAGACTCACAGAAGAGAACCATTTAAGCACTCATTACATTTATTTTTCAGGTCGGCTAATTGTTTGGCCACTGCTACGACCATGAGATCATCCGCATAAGCTCCTAGTTTCACGTCTGCTGGTTGCTGTCTTCTTAGCACCCCGTCATACATAAGGTTTCATAATAGTGGGCCTAACACTGACCCTTGGGGTACTCCACTCGAGATAGAGTAGGTCTTGGTGCCTTCGTCCGTATTAAAAATCAGCCTTTTATTTTTAAAATAACTCATTATTATGTTTATAAGGTATTCAGGGGCCCGTATTTCATCCAGGTCTTTGATTATGCCTGCCCGTTTTGCCGAGTTGAACGCATTCTTGACATCCAGGGTAATCAGCGCGCAGTACTTTTTTGTGCCACCTTTCCATCTTTTGCCACTTACTGCTCATTTCGCAGTATCAACGACTTCTCGTAGTGCGTCAATAGTGGATCTCTTTCTTATAAAGCCTTATTGTCTCTCTGATAATCCGCCGGAATTCTGGATTGCTAAGTCCAAGCGGTTTCGTATTATATTCTCGTACACTTTACCCATTGTGTCGAGCATACACTGAGGTCGGCGCGATGAAGGTTCTTCAGGTGGTTTCTTTTGTTTTGGGAGCAGAACCAAACGCTGTACTTTCCAAGAGTCGGGGAATACCTCTTCCTTATAATAGCGTTGTACATTTTAGCGAATACTCGAGGTTTTGAGCTTATGGCTTCCTTCAGAGCTCTGTTTGGTATGCGATCCAATCCAGGCGCTTTGGTGATCCATAATCCATAAAAGAGGCGTCTTTAGGTTGCTGCTGCTTGTTTTTAAATCTGGACATACAGATTTTGTAAGCAGTACCCCAAGGGTCAATGTTTGCTTCCTCGCATAGCTTCTCAAAACATGATTTTTTGCTTCGGGTAATTGCCGACTTAGAAGCTTCTTGTGGCTTTTAAAATCTTCCCCAAGGCGATTTTCGTTCGTTTCGCCCCGGTTGCGCTGTAGACGCCGTCTAGCAGAGTGGCAAATTTCCTCATTCCACCAATATACAGGCCGCCACTTGTTGTGGTGGGACGTTCTACGCATTGTTGCATCGCATGCTGCGATCAGTTCTTTTCACACTGCTGACACCAATTGGGTGGCGCTGTCGCCTGTTGCCTTTGATGCGCTACAGACTAGCTCAAACAGGTCTGGGTCGAACTCTTGTTGCTTTCAGCTTCGCTTTCGGGAGGTGTCTCTGCTAAGAAGTTCCTGCTCTCGGGAGTACGAGATTTGTGCTATAATTGCCATATGATCGCTGTTTGTGTATATGTCAGACACCGCCCACTTAATGTGCCTACTCGGCGAATCGTTTGCAAACATAATGTCAATTATGGATCCTTTATTGCCTTTTTGGTAAGTGTTTCGAGTTCCGGTGTTCATTATTGTTAAGTGCGTTTGACTCAGATACTCATGAATTAGTCGCCCGCGGTGGTTTGTGCATCTGCTGCCGAATACACTTGACCAAGCATTAAAATCACCCGCTATTATGATTCGTGTTTTTCCTCTGGTTTCTAAAGACAGCCTTAAGAGGAAATCTTCGAATTCTGTGATTGCTGCGCTGGGACAAGCATAGCAACTTACAAAATAAATCCCCTGAATATTCGCCCATGTGAAGCAATTATGGGCTTCTCTGGAGCAGGTCTTAAAAGGTTGCCCTTTACAGGACCATATTGCTGCCTTGCCAGATTTGTCTGCAATCCATGTGCTTTCCGGACGCTGGGAGTATTGTTCACTTAGCATGGCGACATCTATGTTCGCTTCTATGATTGTCTGATCTAGCAGATCTTGTGCTGCTGCGCAATGGTTTAGATTTAGCTGTTGTATCCTCATTTACTTAGAGATTTCATCATCTCGAGGTACTTTGGGCAAGTCGTACTCAATACAGAGTGCTCCCCTTTGCAGAGCATGCAGCTCGGAGCGTTTGTACACGACCTTGCTAAGTGTCCTGCGTTTCCACAGCGTGTGCATAGGGAAGATGTGTCTGTCAAACTGCAGCATTTAAGAGCCATGTGACCCAGATGGAAACACTTATAACACCTGGGAATAGGCAAGGATTCTCGAAGGCGACAGATCAACCACCTAATCTTTATTTTTCCCAGTTTGAGTGCGGCCTTAGCATCTTGCGCCCGCCTGCATACAAGTGCTATTTGTGTGCCACTACGCGTTTTTCGTAGACTTTTGACATTTGCTATCACTAGATTTTGGATTCCACACTCCCTTTTCAGTGCTGAGCAGATTTCTTCGGGAGTTGTTATTTCGTCCAGGTCTTTTCATACAATCGTAACGTTGTGGGTTTTAGGCTGTATCATGGCCATTTCTCTAACCACTCCTTCCAGGGCGCTGTGGAAAGATTCGGCTTTCGTGTCTTCTCCATTTTTCAGTTCTAGAAGCAGGTCTCCTTGAAGTGTTTTTCGAACATAGGTTACGTTCGAACCCAGCTCCCTTCGACGCCCCTTCTTTCTTCGTAATAATGATGGCATCCGGTTTTGTTTTAATTTTCTTTTCCATCAGTTTCCTCTTTTTAACCACGTCTACCCATCTCTCATTTGCGGTATTCAAGAGTCGTGGTATCCTTTTGGGTGATTTTTGCGCCTCCACTATACGATAATTGCTCCTTTCCAATTAAGTTTTTTGGCTTTTTTGTGGGTGGTAAAAAGCCTGATGCCTCTCGCAATCGTTTTGGGGTATTATCATATCTACCAATAGGGACTTGAGATGATTTTCCTATTAACACTCTTCTCGGTGGGTTTTCCACTTTTTCGGCTTTGGCGTGTAATGTCACAATATTGCTCAAAAGTTCGCGCATAGCCTGGTTAATATGCTTTTGGCCGGCCATCATGCTCTCCAACTCTTTAATTTTTTTTCCCAATTTGCTAAAACTGCTAGCCGTTTCTCCGTTTTGCGATTTCTCGGGTTTAGCGCTTTTGCTTACCTGATCGGCAGCATCACATTGCCTATTTGGTCCAGCGGCGGCGGACTCCTCCTTTTTTCCATTAGGCGGCGTTCTCATTATTTTGGAAATCCTTCGAAAAGGATTATACGGTGTTCGCCCCGTACTCCTCCGAGAAAAAAAAATACTCTGGGAACACCCGTCGCTGTGTATGTTCAGTCCCTAGCCTTAATGCTTAACTAAAAACAAAACGGTTGGCAATGCCAGAACAGAACAGAAAAAGGGAACAGCTGATACTTGCAATGCGCAAACCAAAAGGAAAAGCGAAAACACGAGGAGGGGAACAGCTGATCGATCAAAATAACAACGGCGAATAAAGAGGAAAAATACAATTAACTGCACGCTGTTATAAGGGAAAAATTAAATTTATTTTGCAAATTAGCGCGGAAAAAACACAAAAAGGTATGTGCGTATGATTAAGGAGTTTGAAATGCCGTACCACAGTTCCCTTATAATGAGTTATTGACGGGCGTACGCACGTCTAGAACACTGGAGATGTGTCTTCCGTCTATCACAACATGATCGCTCTGGTTGGTGGCTTTTCGATCCGAAGACAACCAGGTAGCTTGATGTATCTTCTTGTGCTGGAGTCTAGTACCACAGATAGCCATATTTCGGGCCCTGGCGAAGTCGATCAGCCTCAACCCATTTGGGGATGTTTCGACATGGAGGCTGAATTTACCGACCGCAGTGCCAAGATACCTCCTTTGCCCACCCTGGCGTTAAAGTCGCCAAGCACGATTTTGACATCGTGGCGTGGGCAGCCTTCATAAGTGCGCTCCAAGCACTCATAAAAGGCATCTTTGGTCACATCGTCCTTCTCTTCCGTCGGGGCGTGGGCGCAAATCAGCGATATGTTGAAGAACCTCGCTTTGATGCGGATTGTGGCTAGACGTTCATTCACCGCAGTGAATGATAGTACTCGGCGACGGAGTCTTTTTCTCACCACGAATCCAACACCAAACTTGCGCTCCTTTATATGGCCACTGTAGTAAATGTCACAAGGACCTACTCGTCTCTGTCCTTGTTCCGTCCATCGCATTTCTTGGACGGCGGTGATGTCAGCCTTTATTTTACGAGGGCATCAACCAGCTGGGCAGCGGCACCTTCCCAGTTAAGGGTCCGGACATTCCAGGTGCATGCCCTGATATGGAAGCCTTAGCCAACATAATTATGTTGGCTTGTCATAAGCTATCATAGCTTGTATATTGAACTAGAGGCATTGCCAGGTCATCGCTTTTTTCCATTCACAATAGCTAGGTTTTTTCGAAACAGAAAGTAGTTGGCAATAGCGCGAAACTTCATTTTGACAGATGAAAGTTTAAACAAACCAAAATTACAGATTTTTTGTATCAGTATTGAGTTTAAATGAAGACAAATACTTGATAAAACACGGCTATAATATCATCAAATATAAGTTTTTATACTCTCGCAACAAAGTTGCTAAGGAGAGTATTATAGTTTTGTTCACATAACGGTTGTTTGTAAGTACTAAAACTAATAGAGTCAGATATAGGGTTATATATACCAAAGTGATCAGGGTGACGAGTAGAGTTGAAATCCGGATGTCTGTCTGTCCGCCCGTCCGTGCAAGCTGTAACTTGAGTGAAAATTTAGATATCATGATGAAACTTGGTACACGTATTTCTTGGCTCCATAAGAAGGTTAAGTTCGAAGATGGCTAAAATTATTAAATAATCCGAATTTTAAGCGTTCTAAAAATTCTTTGTTTAAAATTTGCAGACATCTTGCGCCCTGAACAGTGTCACAATGCAATGGATGAAGTATTAGAAGAACTGCTAGAGGATATAACTTTAATCATCTGTAGTAGACAACCCCTTAATCTGTAAACAAGGGCTTAGGTTGGTCAAAGTTGGTTATTATGTCATACCGCATTTTGTAGTTGTTTACTTAATCACATAACCAGAAAACTTAAAAACATAGAGAAGGTGCAAATCGAAATCTGTATGACGGTTCGATTGCGCGGCTAACAGATCTGATAGAATTTGTCTAAGGAATTCGCCGTGCTCTGAGACATATACATATGCGTGATCTTGTATCATATGAACCATTTTTTTTCAGAAAAATTGTAAAAATTTTAGTTATTTACAAAATCGTAAAAAATTAGATAAAAAATAATTAATTAAATTTTTTAATTTTTTAATTATTTCAAAAAAGTTATATTTATTTCGTCTATTACAAAGCGAAGATGTGTCAAATGAACTTCATTTCTTCAAAGAAAATTGATGACCTTCATGAAATATGCATATTCGCATTATTTCGTTATCATTTCCATATTTGCACCAATAGAATTTCTATGGCATATACATATGTATGTACATATATTATTTCTTTGGCACATTTGTCTGTATGCTTACGAAAGCAAATGCGAGCCATATACATACATATGTACATTCATAATAACAAGTGTCGCACGCTTCTTTCGTATCTGCGTTGCCACGGTCAACCAATGGCCGAAACTTGCGTTTTGTCAAATAGTCAAGTGCTGAACAAATTGAGCACGACAGACTGCAAGCGACATCTGTCAAATACACAGGTTCTTATGGACACAGTTATGTAGTTGTGCAGCTGGCTCAATAACTGTGTCCCTAAGAACGTGTGTATTCTAATATATTCGCTTGCAGTCGGTCGCGCTCATTGTGTTCAGTACTTCTATGTGTCGAAACACTGACGCGACGGTAAAGCGCCACAACATTGTGTTGTTGGTAGAAAATCCGTGCTGTGCCGAAAGAAACTAACAAACGATCGCCGATTGTTACCGCTTCCCTTGCTGCTCGAACAGAGTCGCCAAGAAGCTAGCGTAAATATGTATGAAGATGTGTGAGCGTACATACATATCGACGCAGATTTTTGCGAGTCACGGAAAAATATTTTAGACAAATATTGTAAATCGACAACGGCTATGTTGCCACTTTTGTCACTTCTTTCTGTGAAGAATCATCAGAAAGTTGTTCAATTTATGATTTTTAGCTTTTGCCATCGATGTTACGGCGTCTGTTTCTATGAATCAAGCGAGGTCGCTTGTGGAATTTGCGCCTGCGTTTATGAATGAAATCGTTTTTGTTGTAAAATTTACTACATTTGAACTTCGCCAATTTGGCAGCCATATTGACTTGTGGTGCTTTTGCTATTTAGACAATTGTTGTTTTTGTAGAACAATGCTTCAATTTTTTGTTGGCGACATATTCACATGTGTACGCATATGTATGTTTGTATGCTTCTGCCTTATTTGTTCGGAAGTGTATGCAAATATATGTACATATAAATATATATGTATGAATGCATGAATATGCAGATCAATGCGCGCGCATGTAATACATTATATTGATAAGTGATAACATCATGATTTGAATTTCTGAATGCGCACTTGCGTATACATACATACATAATAATATTATGATATGAGCATGTGCAGAGACATAAGATTAATATGATAGAAGATGTACATACATGCATACATACACCACCACCACCAGATGATTAACAACACGCTGGTTTGAATGGTGAAGTCGAACTCGAATTTCTTTATTAAAAACGTTTCTTTTATACCGAATTTTTCTTATATACTATAAACTTACATATGTACTAATTCTTACTTACTAGTACTTATTTCTATATACTAACGTAAGCAATAATTATAGCCAAACAGCAAACCTCAGTTTTGTCGAGAAACGGCTCACATTGCGGCGGCACGACTTCCGTTCTGGTTTAGTGCCGACGAAATGTGCTGTCGTTGTAAATTTTGGAAATTGAGCAATGATATTGTATTTTTACAGAATATTGCTGAATTGGGTAATATCAGTATATTTGCTAGTTACGAGTACGACAACTTTGTTGTTGTACTTTTAGCTGTGATAACTTGCATACACACATACATACATATGTATATATTGTTGTGATAAATTTAATTTCTATTAGTAGGAAATATAATATAAAAATATTTATTAGAATAGTATATTATGTAAAAATCAAAGAACATTATTAAATATGCAAGTCTAAATTGACAATAAATATTACTATGCATGCATTCATACAAAATATACTCATATCATAATTACGTTTACATGTCAATATGGAAATGCCGACGGCAAAACGCAAAAGCATACATATTTGCATACATTGCGATTCCCAAGTCGAAAGAAAAATTGAAGCATGAAAATATCACAATGCTGTTGTTGGGAGCATCATAAGGAGCATGCATACATACATATATTTATGTCTCTTCATATTCTTGGGCATGTGAGACAACAACATAAAAAATTTGTTTATGTTCTCTGTGTGAGAGTGTGCTTTGTACAAACTATTCGCTGTTAAAAATGGAATTAAATACGAAACAATGGAATTAAACGAAAATCGTCATGGGCATGTTAATATATTTATCTCTCTTCATATTATCTGCTTTGGCATATATGCCATGCCATCATATTCCGAAAATACATACATATATTTCTTTCTCTCATATTCTTTGTTGAATATGTGAAGAACTGTTAAAAATGTTAACATTTTACAGCGAGACTTCTATAGCTGTGAGGTGAATTCCTTACTTTAAATCTAACAAATGTTCGCTGTCGAACCTGCACCTTCTCTATACTTTTAAGTTCTCTGCCTTTTCTATACTTTACATTCTCTGACATAACCACATAACCCGAAAACCACCTTATCGTGAACATCCTAAGTATTAATTGCATACTTTTAGGCGGGCTCTAACTAAGTGTTCGCTCCCCTGCACATTTATTCACCATTGAAAAAGTTTCTGTTGCGCTTTTGTGAATAAGCTTTAGAGCTTTGAATGTGTCATTGTGTTGCCATATTCTTTCAATTCCTTAAAAAATCAGGTGCGACAGTCGTATACACCAGCGAGTAGTGCATACTATCTTTCTCTTTCTCCCTCTTTCTTTCATTCTTTCATTCCATCTCTCTCTATTTCTATGTAATTTTATGGTGTCAAACAAGAATAAAGAGACATATTTTTTGTTATTTTAGTTATAATTTGAATTATTTTTTATTTTACGTAATTCATTATTTCTTAAAATCCTAAATTTTCTTAAAACTTATCTGTACTTAAATAAAAACTAATCAGCAAATTTGAGAGAAATATCAAGACAATCTACATAAAATTAATTTGTTTTTTTTTGCAAATTGTATCGATTCTACATTAGCCGAAGGAACTTCGTTCCTACCTGGTGTTCCACGACACCACATTTCTGTTTTTTTTTTTTTGTTTTTATGTGTTATTATCCCCATTAAATGCCCTTAAGCTAAATGTATCTTCATCCCTCTCGTTTGGGTTTTCAATATTTGCCAATTTCATTGGTCTTTTTATATTAGTCGGATGAACGTTCTGTAGTGGATTAATTCGGTAATACGGTTGATCTTTATGCCGTACTCTTTTGTAATTTTTTATCGGTCCGGTCGATATCAGTTCAATAGCCTTCTCTGTACCCATTTCTATTGTGTATGGTGAGTTGTTTCTTCTAGTCTATTGTATTTTTTAAAATGGTTGGATCAATACTATTTCTTGCGTTATTGGGTGTACATCTTATGGTTGAGTGATAGCGATCATTATAGTTACCTATAACGATCTGTATCCTCATTTCTCTTGAGAGACTTGGATCCTCAATTCCTGTTAGTTTTTCTAACAAGGTTGAGTGTAGTCTCTCAATGTCTGCATTACCTGTATGAGAGTTTGGCTTTGTTAAGTGTACTTCGACTCCTTCTGTATTTAAGAACTGAATTAACTGTTCGGCCCTGAACTCGTTGTCCATGATGATCTTCTTTGGTTTCCCAAATTTCCTAAAATGTTCAATTATGATGGCCTTCTTTGCCCTCCAATTTCTGTCAATTATATTATATGCTGCTGCAAATTTTATTAGTTTATCAATTACTGTGACAAATGACTGCTTTTTAAAATGAAAAATGTCCACATGTATTATTTCATTTTTATCTGAAGGTGTCTCTGTTAATTTGAACTTCGGCTTTAACGGTTTCCAGTCATATTTAATTTGCTTGCATTTTTCGCAATTACCTATAATTAACTGTACATGTTCCCTTAATTTTGGATAGAATATTTTATCCTTAAGTGTATTGTAAGTCTCGTTTATTCCGCTATGCATTGACTCATTACTATGGTAAAGTGAAATTTGTTTATGCGGATCTTCTTCTTGTATAATTTTTGTTGCTTTTTTTGTACATTTTATGAATTGCACCTTGCTATTACAAGAAAACATGCTTATCAGTAGTAGTTGAATTTTGTGATAATCGGTCTCCTCTACTTCGGAAAAAATACCCACTTTGCCCTTGTCAATATATCTTCGGAAAATATTTTTCAATATGTTCTCCGTATCAATAGGGTTGATCTCAATTACTTTCCTTCCATGTTTTATTTGAACTTCTGTTTGGGGACTATATGTTATTATAATTTGGGTCTTATACTTGTTAACAATTTCTTCTTTTATGAAGAAGTGTTCTAATAGTTCCTCTTCTGCGGAATGTATTGTATCTGACATTTCTAAATTGGATTCTTCATCATTACTTTCGTCGATTTTTGGAGAATTTTGAATTCGGCTTAAAAAATCTGCTACAACATTATTTTTCCCTTTCTGATATTCAATTTCATAATTAAACTCTTGGAGTTTCAATAGCCACCTTTGGTGCCGTTGTGAAAACTCCCTTTCTTTATATTTATTATTCAAAAATACTTAATTTTAAATTTTGTGGCATATACATATGTACGGCCTGAAATAGTTATTGAATATATAATGGCTAGGAATTCTTTATCTGTTGTAGCATATTTCTGTTCATGGTTATTTAAAGTTCTGCTAATGTGGCACACTGTACCGCGGATCTCTTGAATTTATTTTATAACCCTTTTTTAAATATTTAGTCATTGGATATGCAATTTTTGATTAGTCTCTAATGAAGTTTCTATAATAACCAGTGGCTCCCAAGAAACTTTTTAATTGTTTTTCGGTTCTAGGTATTTTAAAATTTTGTATTGCTGCTATCTTGTCCTGATTTGGCTTAATCCCTTCTTTTGTTAAGGTATGCCCCAAAAATTTTGTTTCTCTCTTTAGAAAACTACATTTATCTATCTAAATTTTTAAATTATGTTCCTTTAACTTTGAAAAAATTTTCTCTAATGAGTTTAAATGTTCGTCCAATGACGTTGAAAAGATTAATACGTCGTCCAAATAAACGACACATATCTTATTTATGTATTCCCGTAATATGTCATTCATTAGTCGTTGAAAGGTAGCCGGAGCATTTTTTAGTCCGAAGGGCATTCTTATATATTCGTATAATCCCACCGGAGATACAAAAGCTGTCTTTTCAATATCCATTTTTATCCACTAAAATTTGATAATAACCTTTGGCTAGATCAAGAGTGCTGAAGTACTGCGCCTTGCCCAACTTGTCTAAGATTCCATCAATGTTTGGTAAAGGATATTTATCATCGACAGTTATTTGATTTAGTCTACGGTAATCGATTACTAAACGAAATTTTTTATTGCCCATACTATCACATTTTTTTGGTACTATGATAATAGGTGAACTATATTTACTCCTACTTTTCCGAATTATACCTTGTTTTTCTAGCTCCCTAATTTGTCTTATTGCTTCTTCCTCATGTTTCGGAGGTAACCTATATATTTTTGAATTAATTTGCTGGTTTGTGGTTGTCCTTTTTTCGTGGACCACCGTTTTTGTGTTTGTCAAGGCATCGCCTTCTTCATACATCAATTTTTCATATTTATTTAGCAATTTTTCAACCTCCTTTCGTTCATTTGATTTTAAATGATCGAGTTGAATGTTTTGCATTTTATTTTCTTCCAATGCATATATGTACTTGCTCTTGGATAGTTTTTGAATAAAACGGAATTTTAACACCATTTTTAAGCTCAATTTCTTCGTTTTCAATATCGATTATATTGAAATTATTAAATATAAAATCGTTTCCTAGTAGAAGATAGGTAGTAGAAGATCGTACGGTTTTTCAAAGTCTATTTTCAACCATCTCATCCTAGCATTGTGAGGGTATTTAAATTCTAGCGGACATGGTGTCTTAACTCTTTCGTTTGACGCTCTTATATCACCATTCAGTGTTCTAATTATTGTTTTATTTTTTTCTAGAACCGGTAACTTATAATGTACGAAGTTTGATTTTTATACTCTCGCAACAATGTTGCTAAGGAGAGTATTATAGTTTTGTTCACATAACGGTTGTTTGTAAGTCCTAAAACTAAAAGAGTCAGATATAGGGTTATATATACCAAATCGATCAGGGTGACGAGTAGAGTCGAAATGCGGATGTCTGTCTGTCCGTCCGTCTGTCCGTCCGTCCGTGCAAGCTGTAACTTGAGTGAAAATTTAGATATCATGATGAAACTTGGTACACGTATTCCTTGGCTCCATAAGAAGGTTAAGTTCGAAGATGGGCAAAATCGGCCCTCTGCCACGCCCACAAAATGGCGGAAACCGAAAACCTATAAAGTGTCATAACTAAGCCATAAATAAAGATATTAAAGTGAAATTTGACACAAGGGATCGCATTTGGGAGGGTCATATTTGGACGTAATTTTTTTGGAAAAGTGGGCGTGGACCCGCCCCCTGCTAAGTTTTTTGTACGTATCTCGGAAACTACTATAGCTATGTCAACCAAACTCTACAGAGTCGTTTTCTTCAGGCATTTCCATATACAGTTCAAAAATGGAAGAAATCGGAAAATAACCACGCCCACCTCCCATACAAAGGTTATGTTGAAAATCACTAAAAGTGCGTTAACGGACTAACAAAAAACGTCAGAAACACTAAATTTTACGGAAGAAATTGCAAAAGGAAGCTGCACCCAGGCTTTTTTTTAAAAATTGAAAATGGGCGTGGCCTCGCCCACTTATGGACCAAAAACCATATCTCAGGAACTACTAGACCGATTTCAATGAAATTCGGTATATAATATTTTCTTAACACCCTGATGACGTGTAGGAAATATGGGCGAAATCGGTTCACAACCACGCCTTCTTTCAATATAACGCTATTTTGAATTCCATCTGTTGCCTTCTCTGTATAATATATAGTACATTAGGAACCAATGATGACAGCGGAATAAAACTTTACAAAAATACGGTATTTGAAAAATATAAAAATGACGTATAATGAAATCTCGATTATCACTTTATCATGCGAGAGTATAAAATGTTCGGTGACACCCGAACTTAGCCCTTCCTTACTTGTTTCATAATACTAATAGTAGAGCCTGGGTCTACCAATGCACACCATTTTTTGTTAAACAAAGTAAGTGAAATTAACCCTCTAAACGGACAATTTTTTTTCGATTAAAAAAATCTAAACTTACCTTCCAGGTGAGAAAATATGTTGTTAAAATCTAAACTTACCTTCCAGGTGAGAAAATATGTTGACCGCCAAAAGGCGGACCTGCCTGGTAACGTAATAAAAAACTTTTATTAGAGGATGATTTTACTTGAAATTTTATTCAGTTCTTTTTATTGTTTTGATGATAAATTTGAAAACATTTGTTATTGTTTGAGAGGCATAGATTTAATTTACACTTAGTACAATACATTTGTGTTTCGGAGTTACATCCCGGAAGTTTGTATACTTTTTTGCCACTCAAACGTCAGGCATATGTCAGGCATATGTCCAACTCCATCAAAACGAATGTCATCGGGTGGATCATACGATTTCTTCAATTTTTGTATTTGTGGACTTTGGCTGTGAGGTCTACCGACAACTCTTTTGGCGTTAGTCTCCTCATAACGACAAAGTACATCAGCCACTTCAATACGAAAATTTGGTAATTTTTTATGATAAATATCTTTACAGTTAATTCCATGAATACGCTGAAAAAGCAGGTATGAATTTACTATCGACATATCAATTAAGTGATAAAATAAACGCAAAGTCCATTTTTTGGTCTTAACTCTGATGTGATAGCGACCGAGCACGGAATCAAATTGCATATTGAGTCTATCAATAAGTGACGAATTTTATACAGTTCATCAAACCCTGCTTCCTGTGGTGTTTTCATTTTTTTGGTATCATTGAAGTGAAGATATTTTCTGATTGAAAAGAACGGTTTGGAAGTCATTGCGTTTCTAACGGGCTCGAAAGAATGTTTGGACCAGTCACTCTCGACACTGGGATATCGGTACACAGACATATAAATCAAAATTCCGGTATATTTTTTTAAATCACACGATGTCAAAGTAAAGTTTGTAGAAACATCTTGCTGTTTTGCATACAAATTGCTCTGATACACAATTTCATTTTGCAAGTCATCGTTGAAAAGATAATTAAAGCAACGTAATGGTGTGGTTAATTCTTTGAATTGTTGCGGTAATTCCTTGTCTCCTTGAAAAACTACATAATTTTTTTCAAGTTCAAGAATTTTTTTTTTCCATAAAATTTTTCTGAACTCTGGATTTTGGAGGGAAATATCTTTTATATTTCCGCTAAACCCCCCCCGCATTGGATACTACTGGAATTTCACCAGCTTCAGTTTCTGGTAGAGGTGATCGTGCCCTTTTTGTTTTGTTTTTGTTTTCCCAGGTTTTGATGGTAAAGACTCGTCAGACTGCTCCACATTGTTATGCACTTCTGCCAGATGTTCTTCTGAGTTTCTAAAGATATTTTCAAAATCGTTGTTTTCTGCATTATCCCACTCTTCTTGAAATGTTGCAATGTTTACGTTTAGTAATTAAAAATCTGGGTCTTCCAAATCATCATTATCGTCGTCGAAATCGTCTTCTGAATCTGCGCCATCCACCGATTCAGCCATGAGTTCTTCAATTTCCTCATCCATTAATTTTGAGAAATTAAAATTTTTTCTTTGTGAAAACATTTTCAAACTGCTAATTGTTTCCCAGATTGTTTAAAACCCAAAAATGTTTAAAGAAAAATGAAATGATAAGGAAAATGGACTAGAGCCATATGTATGCAAAATTTGCTTTTAACCGGCAGATCCGCCTTTAGACGGTGTTCAATTTTCACCGGCTACAAACAAAGCTTTGCTAAAAACTTAACAATAAAGCACAAAACATAAAAGAATATATACATATTTACCTATATGATAAAATCTTTGTTCACAAAAATCATGAATTTTAACGATTTTATACTATTTTAAAAACTCCACTTGATACACAAATAATTATTTTACACACTTTGTCAAAAAATTGACTTTAGCACTCAACGATTTGCAATCAAAAGACGAATGCTTACTGTAATTTGTTTCAATAAGAGAATTGTGTTGTTGTCTGCTGATATTTACTGTTAGAACAGAGATTTCAAATATAAAAGCTGCATAGCAAAATATTAATTATACACCGTCTAAAGGCAGGCTCGCCGGTTACAGGGTTAATATTTTATTTTGATTTTCCGAGGCTAATTGGTAAAAAATTCGTTGTTATTCGTTTCCTCTGTCCTGCTCACACCATCAACATCCATGTGTGTTGGGCCATTTGAACGTCTTGTTTGCCGAGTGCCGTTCTGTATATTTTGTCTTGCTGAATTACCATAGCCGTTATTATTATTATTAATATTATTATTACGATATTGATTTGTATATTGGCCTGAATTTCCTGTCCGATAATTAGTTTGGCTCTGTGGATTATTTGGATGATAATTATTTTGCCCTGAAAAGTTAGTATTTCTTTGTGAGTATCGTCCCGAATTATTTTGTGCATAATAACGATCATTGTTTTGATCCCCAATATTTTGTCTCCTAAAGTTGTTTATTCTTTGATTATTTTGATTTTGGTTACTATTAAAATTTCTTGCCTTCTGATCAAATTGGTTTGAATTTCTGTTTCTTATTAAAAATATAGGATTTAAATTTCTATCGTCTAGCCCTATGAAACTGTATATAATTCCTGATAACTGAGTCAATGAAATTGAGTTCCTTATTGCATAAGCACAAGTCCCCAATGGGATTTGCTTAATACGTTGAATAAGCATACCTGAAAAAATTTCCTTCATTGCCTCTCCGTTTACATCCAGAGCTCCAAATTCAGTTATAGCATGAATTATTTCATTGATTCTCCTGCTTAACTCACTAATGCTACCTACTCGTAATGTATTTATTTCTCTAGTTATAGTCATCTGATCTTTTCTTGGCTTAAAATGTTGTTTAAGTTTTATTTTTCAATCTTCCCAACTAACTGGTGGGGCAAGGTGCAAATAATTTTTTGCTTTCCCGCTTATTTTAAAATCATACACTACTCTAAAAACTTCTTGTTCCTGGTTTAAATAATCCCTCAGAATCCTATCTATTGCCTCAATGAATGCTGGCAATTGGCGGCATTACCGTCAAATGAATTTACATACTTTAAATCTTTTTCAATACGTTGTCTTATTGACCTCTGATTATTTATTGCATTTAATTCTAACAATTGTGTAATTGCTACTACCCAGTTTTCTAAATTCCTATTATTATGAGCCATTTTATTTAAATTGTTTTCTTAAAATATCAATATTTAATTTATTCTTACAATACTTTTCTGCACTATAGCTGCTGCTGCTGTTGTTGCTGTTTATGTTGTTGTTTTTTTGCTAAAGCTGCTGTTGCTGTCTCCGCTGTTGCTGCTGTTGATATTGTTATTTTTTTTTTTGTTAAAGCTGCTGCTGCTGTATCCGCTGTTGCTGTAGTTTTATTTGTATTGAAGGTAATCCAAATGCAGTAATCCGATGGAATATTTTAGAGCTCACTTTTAGGGTTTTCAACAGTTTTCTTTATTTTTTCTCAAAATAATTTTTGTTTTGCACTTTTCACAAATTCTTTCACTTTTTTAATTTTGTTTTTGCTTTTGCTATAATTTTACAACTCAAATGTATTATTTTGTTCTGCTTCGGATTTATATGATTAGCTGTATCTTTGCCACTTTTCTTTTATTAACAGTACTTTTGTTTAATAATAATTTATTTAGCTTTTATTTAGCTTTTCTTGGCTAGCTGAGCGGAGCTGAGAGAGAATATAGAACCGTTCCGCTCGACTGCGTCAGTTATAGATTAAAAGCGTTGTTTTCTGTTCAGTAGTAAGAATCAGTCTGACTCTGCCATCAGATCAGCAACTCGAGTCTGCCCCAATATGTGGGTGTACCGCACATTCCAACATAATCATATCTCATGGGGATTACTTTGAAGGGGGCAAAATAGATATTCATGAATAAATAAATAATTAAAAAAAAAAACACAAAATTCGCGATACTTTTTGAACACACCTCGTATACTTGTTGAAACATTTACTTAAAGTCGCTACTGTCTCCTAGCGGTAGTAATATATGTAGATGTGTGTTACTGATTCAGTTGGAATTTTGATAGCAAAAATAATACATATTATTATGTCGATAATGTTGAGGTATTGCTCGAGGTTTTGTCTGTCATTATGGTTTATGGTACCCTAAAGCCATTTCTGTACGCTCCCTACTGCATTTAGTAGGCCTCTTTTTTGTCTATGGGATGTGATTGTGTTTTTTTTAGTTCCAATAAATTTAATTTGCATGTTTAGTGTTGTCTGTCCTACTTGTAAATGTGCCGATTTTATATTCGATTCTATTTCATTTAGTAATTCTGATATTTCTTGTGGATTTAATACATGTAGTATTCTTTATATATGACTTAACTATATCAGCATCGCCTGTTTGTATCTCTATATATATTCTTTATTGGTTAATATTTTATCTACGGTTACTTGTCCCAGCCCCAGGGTCCAAATTGTTGTCAGGATTAAAAGTTTCAGGATCCGTTGTCTCTGCAACTTTGTTATTTCCGTTTAACGTTGTTTAAATGTATAACATTTAGATTTTTTTATAAACTTCGGTTGTTCACTATGCGTAACACTTTTATAATTCTTTACGTAACCTATATTTCTTCCTTCCACATATTGTTCTCTGTTTTCAATACTCTTATTTATTCGCTAAGACTTTTAGTTAAATATTCTTTCATAGATTGTGTTCTTGTTGCACTTACCTTCTTCCATATTAAAGGGATTTTCTTTTATAACTGAGTGGTAACTGTTATTATACCATTCTTGAATTTTATTTTCTATACCTAATACTATTATTTTTTCTTCTAGTGTATTGTGTAGGCATTCTACATCAGAATTGTCGGTGAAGTTATTCGGTTTAACGAAATGTAGTTCAATACTTTCGTTTCTGAGGAAATCTTTAACATTAATGCTTTTAAATTCGTTATTAGCAATAAGTTTTTTAAGTGCCCTCTATGTGACTTATGTATATTAGTTTATTTTCTCGATTATTGTTTGGCTAGTCCTATCTTCGAGAAAAAATGTTGTGGCAAATTTAGAAAACTTTTCTACAAGGTGCGTTCCAAAGTAAACAGGACTTAAAAAAAACAGAACAAGTGGCTTTTTCGGCAAAATCAATTTATTTTATTCAAAATAGTCTCCTTTTACTTCAATACAGCTTTTTTCACGGTCCAAAAGCATGCCGAATAAGTGTTTTAGCTCGTTGGCCGGTATGCCGGTGCAAGCCATTTCAATGGGCTCTACGTATGCATAACGCTTTCCTTTCATGGACAAATGTATTTTTTCGAAAAGGAAGAAGTCTCACGGTGCCATATCAGGTGAATACGGGGAGTGGTTTATGGTTAAAATGTGATTATTTGTCAAATAATTGGTCACAAGCGTCGATCGATGAGACGGCGCATTATCGTGCAAAAACGCCAACTTTCATCTTTGCGATATTCAGGCCGAACACGTCGAATACGCTTCAAAACTCCAAGGTAGAATACCGCATTAACGTTTTGGCCGGTGAAACAAACTCTTTGTGGACAATACCCTTGGAATCATAAAAACAAATCAGCATTGTCTTCACTTTTGACTTCTCCATGTGCGATTTTTTTGGGTTTCGGCTCGTCCAGTGCCTTCCATTCAGCACTCTGGCGTTTCGTTTCGGGATGATATTGAAAACACCACGTTTCGTCACCAGTCACGATATTGCAAAGGAAGTTTTTGTCTTTTTTGTCCTCTTTAATGATGTCCTTCGAACGTTGGATTCTGAGCAATTTTTGGTCGTCAGTCAATTTGAGCTGAACAAACCGTGCACACACTTTTCGTAAGCCTAAATGTTCAGTCAAAATGCGATAAATCGATGTTTTGGAGATGTTCAACTCCATTTCCATGAATTTCAATGATGATTCCTACTGATTTTTGATGAATTCACGCACAGTTTCGATGGAATTTCCGGTGATCATAGATTTTGATTGGCCCACATGTTGATCGTAGTCACGACCACTTTGAAAACATTGAAACCACTGGTGCACTCTGCTACGGGTTAGGCCAGGCCTGTCCAACATACGGCCCCCGGGCCACCATCCGGCCCGCATAGGCCCTTCATCCGGCCCGCCATCTCTTATAGCCTTTGGGCATCCCAGTTGTATAGGCCTGAAACACGTGATGGATAAAGTAGTGCAGACAGTTAATTTTATACGCGCAAGAGGGCTTAACCACAGACAGTTCCAGGCTTTTCTGGCTGATGTCGGTTCAGATCACGAAGACATTGTATATTTCAGTCGCGTTCGCTGGCTCAGCAGAGCAGCCACACTAAAACGATTCTATTCCCTGCTGGACGACTTAAAGATTGTTCTTGGCAACAAAGACCAAGAAATTACTTTCCTTACTGATGAGGAGTGGTTGGCTGATCTGGCTTTCCTGGTTGATATAACTAAACAAAAGCAGTTGATTCATTGGGAGACCTTATCTACAAAAAAGCAAGATACCCTGGATTTTGACAAGTACGTGTTGATGTTACAAAGATTAAGAACGTGTTTGACGACAGATTCGCAGACTTCAAATCACAAACTCCCTGCATGAAAGTACATATTTCAAAATCCATTTGATGTTGAAATTGAAGGCGCTGCGCAGAGTTTACAGCTGGAGTTAATAGAATTGCAAAGCAGCTCTCATCTAAAACAGCATATAATAATTGTCCTCCAAACTTAGTTGAATTTTACAAAAAGTATATTACACCCAGTCAATACCCAAACCTTACTAAGCTAACTATTCAACATATTTCTTTATTTGGTTGTACATATGTTTGCGAGCAGCTGTTTTCTCGCATGAAATTTAACAAATCAAAACCAGATCATCTTTATTAGATAGTTATCTTAAAGGCATTTTGCGCATAGCCACTTCTAAAACTCCAGCTCACATAGATGCGCTGTGCAAACAGAAAAAATTTCAGACATCTCATTAATTAGATTTTAAGAATAAGAATATCTTTATATGCTAAGGCCATAGTTACATTAATAATAATATATTAAGATTTATGTGATGTTGCTTATTATAAATAAATATACCAAAACTGAAGGTCATTTTATTTTTTTTTTTGGCCCGCTACGGTTAGTAAAATGCTAAACCTGGCCCTTCACAAAATTATGTTGGACGGGCCTGGGTTAGGCAATCATTCGTCATAAACTTGTATCATGAATTGAAACGTTTCGGTTTTACAAATTCTAAAACAAAATACAGCTACTCACGCTCCAAATGAGACACTACGAAAAGTCCACAATTCCTATATTTTAAACTCAAAATTGAGGCCTTGCTTAAGAATTTCATAAAACAAATAAATAATTTGCATTTTGGTTTGAACATTGCTTAAATTGAAGCTCACTCTTAAAGTGGGACACTAAAATTATTTTATTATAATATTGCGTTGGACGCATGATTAGTATTTGGTTGACTTCCCATTGCTGGAAGTCACAGCATGCAGACGTCGGGGCATACTTCCCTCTAATTTTTTGCAAAATTCTGGATCAATATTATACCACTCTTCCTTTACAGCGTCCTTCAGAGCGGTAATATTTTTCACTCCACGTTTGGCAACTCTTTTTTTCAATTCCGCCCACAAATGCTCAATTACGTTTAAGTCTGGAGACTGGGGAGGTGTCTCCAATACTTTCGGGCAATTATAGAGTAGCCAGTTTCGCGCATTCCAAGACTTATGCTTCGGATCGTTATCCAGGTAAAACACGAAGTCGTCTTTTATGCCGAGATTTTCGGCGCTTTCCTTCACAGTTTCTTTAAGAATATCAATATAATACTTAGAGTCCATTATTCCGTTGACGAAGTGTATTTTACCGACTCCAGACTCAGACATACACCCCCATATCATAAGAGACCCACCGCCATATTTTACTGTTTTTTAATCGCCGCATCATGAAGTTCAGAACTAGGTTTCCGCCAAGCAAATCTTTTTCCATCCGGCCCAAAGAGATTTATTTTAGTTTCGTCTGTAAAAAGAACCTAAAGCGATTACGAAAGAATTAAAAACGGTAGGTAAAATTTAAAATAATTTCACTTACTTTGGACCAGAACGTCGGTATGTCATTTATATGTTTTCGAGCAAAATCATATCTCAACTGTTAATTTTTCTGAGATATTAACGGTTTTCGGCGGCATGCTCTGCCGGGAAAATTATTATTCCTAAAGACTCGTCGAACTGATTCACCACTAGCATCTACAATTTTTATTTCCTTTAACTTATTTTTTACGTCAACTGCTGACAAGAGTGGGTCGTTCTCGATTTGTTTTAAACAATTTCTCCTGTCGCGGTCGGATAATTTGCATCTACCAGCGCAATTTCGTTTTTCATTTTCAATATTATTAGTGGCTTTACAACGCTTATTGATATTAAATACCGTGCTCTTGTTCTTATTAACTATTTTGGATATTTCTCTTACCGATTTGTTGTTTTTATAATTATTTATTACAATCTGTCTTTCTTCGACTGTAGTCTGACGCTTTTGTGACATTTTGAAGAAATTAACATACGAACACAATGAAATATCACAACACACTGATTTAAGTAGAAATTGCCGACTGCAGCGTCCGGAAAATATCGGTACTTTAAAAAAATTGCTCGTGTACCACTTTGAATGTGAGCATACAGTAACTAGATGAATATGTAAAACTGCCAATATTTTAAAAATCAAACTGTAAAAAAAAATCAAAAACGTAATTTTAGTTAAGTTTCAATGTAATGACATAAAATAAACAAGCAAAGGGGGGTTGCACTCCGGGTGTGCAGGCTGAAGTGAAAACTTGAGCGTTGGGCACTTTTTTGTTTGAGCATTTTTAGGTGCGCTCGCGACATGAGAAATTGTACATAAAAAATCAAGTTTATCAAAGCAATGTGGGCACTTTTTGAAGTTTATGTTGAAATCTCCACTCAAAATCATAGGATAATGATCGAATCTTCTATTAATCTTCATCATAAATAGTGTGGAAGCAGCTTTAGAATAAATGAATAAATTTGAATACAAGAACTCTCGTATTGCTTGTAAAGACTGTTTTGGTGAAATATAAACGGCAGCCATTATTATCGTTTGTTCATTAGAATGTCATTATGAAATACATATATCACCAATATTCGAAGCATTAGTGCTAAACATACTGGTATATCTCGCATGCACTTCCATATGATCTGTGAAAAATGTGGCCATAGAATCATCGGACCGATGATAAATAGCCTGAGACTTATGAATCGTCATAGCCAAAGCCGAAACTAGTGAAAAATGTTTTCTTTTCGCCACTATAGTTTTGTTGTTGTTCAGTGGTATTGATAATGTTTGAGCAGAAATTGTCACAGCATCTCTGTCGATTTCCAAGCGTTCAATGTCATTTCTTGCCTTAGTTTTGCGCTTTTGACCAGCAGATTTTGGAAACTTTAATCAAATTCTTGTAATTTCATCATTTTCATTTGATTCAATATGAATTAATGTACCTACAATGCCATTAGATAAACCATCAGCTACATCAATATTTGTAGTTATCATATAAGGCCGGTTGGGAACTAGAATTAATTCGTATGGTAAGCCGCCGGTCTCGTCCGGTTTCATTTTGTGTAACTTTTGTCTAACATAAGCTTCTTGGTCGGCATGACAGCCAACGAAAACATCCGATGCCAATGAAATAATTTTATTTTGATAACTATTCAAAATTGTATTGTTGTATTAGTTGACAGCAATATTTGTAAACATAAGTATTGTTCCTTCCGGACATACAGATTGCGCATATTCTTTAGTAACAAATCTAGATTCAATCACATTCAATTCTTCTTGTGTTCAAATAGTTCCATCTCCTATTTTAGTTAAAATCGAAGAAAATAGTCTATTTTCTTGTCGCATTACTTTCTTGAGTTCAAATTGTTTAAATTTTCGCCAAGGTGTTTCGCCTGAAATTCTATTGCAGGGGGGCAATTGACGCAAATCTCCGATAAGGATTGCTTCCAATCCACCAAAATCTTTTTGAAGCAAGCCAGTTATTTGCCTCAGACGTGCGCCAATTTGCTGTAATAATTCTGCAGAAACTATGCTTACTTCGTCAATGTTAACCACATTAACATACTGAAATAGGGATCTGTATTGTTTTCATCATATAGCTGAATACACCGCATTTCCGCAATAATTTCAGCTTATTCGTGTCGGAACGGCTTGTACAAAGTAACCATTTCTCTCCTGTGTTCATTGTAGTCTGTAGCCATGTCATAATTACGATATCGTATGACTTTTGGTTCTTCTCGTTCTACATATTCACCTTAGTTATTTTTGTAATATTTACAAACAAACTGAGCAGGAGCAACATTTTCTATAGCATCGGGTCTTTTCTCATATTTGTCAAACCAATTTTCTTTCCATATATCTGTCGAATCGTCTTCAAGTTCACTCAATTGCTTCATTGTCTTCTTTACTCTGTGTCTTTCGATTGGCCATATAGTCGGTATGAATTCGATCGCAGTTGAACTTTTTGACATCGGCTCCCTCTATAGATACAATGCAGCTTCTTGACTCGTCATCTCAGTCTGATTCCAAAGATGGATACTAAGATGTTTAGTAATTTCAAAAATATTGAATTGAGGATGTTCATTCATAACTTCGATGATTTTTCTTTGCAAATTGCTAACGCCCCTATTAGTCTTATTTACGTATTCTACTACGTAAGCTGCACAAGAGTATTCTTCAGTAATAAATTGAAAATCAGTATTAGCTTTTACAACATTGAAAATGAATGGATTGAAAGGATTATGCCATTTTTCCGAAGGTTCTCTTTTTATAAAACCTCGTTAATTCCCGCTCGAATTATCCTTACGTATTCCTCATTTGAATCGATATCATTTTCGCTGTAAAATGAAGCAAAATCATCGTAGTCATAGATTTCGAAATTTTTACTAACTGAATTGTATTTTGCCTTGTAGTGTTGGAAACAATCTTCAGTATCTTTCATAGGTGTTAGAATCATTGTTTCCTTAACAGGCAAAAATGGAGCATCAAATCTACATTTTTGTTGTCTTCTCGATGCTATTCCTTTATAGCAGGTAAAAGAATGCCTATGAGTTTGCAATTTAATATTACCAGAAGCTTCGGTGGCTGATACTGATATCAAAAAATTTATGAGATCCATGGCTTTATTGTAATCTTTGTTAAGAGCACCTTCAGGAGCATTATCTAACCACGCTAAAATATGTGCATGTGGACTACCTCTGTGTTGAAATTCAATTCTTTTGAAGTAATGCAAAACTCTGTATTGTTTAAAAGGACTAAACCTTTTAGATTGTAATATTTTCATAATAATATTGACTAGCTTGTACTTTTTTCAATGTTATGCAATTATTGCAGATTGTTCTGCAGATATTTCCGAATTGTTTTTCAAATTACTTATAGTAAAGAAAACAGTAGGCTTACCATATTGTCGAATCATTGCAAAAATATCTCTTTTTCTTTCTGCCCAATAATATGCTGAATTCCGAATTGAGCGAAGAAATGCCAAATTGGTCTCAATGCAGCCATGCATATAATCGTCTGACTGTATTTGCTCTTTATTAATTGCAATACCTTGGCCAACATGTCTGAATGCTATAGAAAGAGATTGTTTGATTCGAAACCTCATGATTTTCATCGCCATGTATAGCAAGTGTTGAGGGGTTACACCTCGTCTATCAGATTTCCTAAGTTCACTGGTTGCCATCATGAAAGCTGTGGCAACCACACCATCACGGAATTGCCTAAATTGTCCCAAATATATTTGTGGGAAAGATAATTCTTCAGCGTGCTCCTCGAATAGCAGACTGATTGGAACGTTTCCTGAAAAATACATACATATGTTTATTTTGCAAACTTAACAAAATAAATAAGAAAAGAACAAAAATAAAATAGAGTACCTTCGCCATGAGCAATGCTCAAGGACATATTTTCGTCCCACATCAATGTTTGCTGCTGAGCTATTAAATTTTCGCCAATTGGTACCTGTTCTAAAATGTCATTGTCGCCATCTTCATCAAAGACAATATCATCTGCAACTTCGCATTCATTGTTGTCATTCAAAAAACGATCATCAACTGCAACACCGTAGGAAGTGTAATGAGTAGTGTCTTTCAAATATCGTAACCAAACTTTTATGCTTCTTTTCCTTACTATACCATATACGTAACTAGATTTGTGATTTTTTTTTCGTTTAATATGAACAGTGGTGGCGTAATCATCATCTACTTGCCTTGGCAACACTTTAACCATTGTATTCACTTCAATTGGAACATTGATGACGTGTCCATAAATTCCATATTGACCATGTGCATGTCGCAGTCTATGAATTTGCATGAACGGAATTCTTGGAGATATTAACCTTTCGGTTACCAAGTCTAAAGGAAAGTCTTTCAGAGATGCAGGAACAGGTGGATATTTGAATCCATTGTAAACAGACATCGGTGGAATACGTTGCTTTTTAATTGCTGCGTTGCAAGTTGAACATAATTTAATTTCCGGTAAAGCAATGGTTTTATAAAATCAATATTTTTAGTAACTCAAATCCTTTTTGAACCACAGTCTGTCGCAAACATCACAAGCAAGGCCGAATTCATTTGCAACGAAATCTTTCTGAAATTATCGATGCGCAGAGGAGTTTCGTTGAAAATCAGAGTATGTTTGAACCTGAACATTAGGTAAGGAAGCATTTACAATCTGAGAGCGAGGTTGACTTGGAACTATTATATCCGCGACATTGTGAATAGGAGGATTGTCGTCAGAATGGCTTGGTGGACCTGTAATTTGCTCGTTGTGTATTATTTCTGAATGTATGTCATCTGCGGTAAATGGATTGCTGTCCGAGGTATATAAGGCACATCTATGGTAGATCGACCAGCGATTTGGGGAGGTATACTTTGTTGTACAAACGTTTGGTTAGTTGATAATAATTTTAACGTTCTTCGTTTTTCTCTGTATCGTTTACAATAATCTTTGTTCGCTTGTTTCGCTAAGTCTGACTTATGTGGGTGTTTCTCTCTATATCGATTATCATATTCTTTTCTTTTTTGTTTTATTTTTTCTTCTTCATCCTCATAAGTGGAGTCATCTATCGAGTTTTTCTTTTTCTTTTTCGAGCATCATTTGAATCATCCGCATCCATTTTCAAGACAAATCGATAATCAAAATAAAAATGTAGATTTTTTTAAAGCTATAATCGTAGCATATATATTTTTTCGGGTTTTCCTACTTTTCCGGCATTCCCATAATTTTTAGCGATTTTCCGACCGTCGATTCACGTCCCTAGTGAAATTCTCTACTAAATTGAGTATGTTTTCGATTTTTCTGGTTTTCCAACTTTTCCGGCTTTCCCATAATTTTTAGCGATTTTCCGACCATCGAATCATGTTCCTAGTGAAATTCTCTAATAAAATGAGTATATTTTCGATTTTTCAGATTTTCCTACATTTCCGGCTTTCCGATAATTTTTAATTCTTAGCTGAAATGAGCATAGAGTTAATTTTCCTAATTTCCCAAAATTTTTTAATTTTCTTTAATTTTGTAAAAATGTATCAACTTCAAACTTTAAAAATTCGCTGCATCTTTTTAAATGCTAGCGCCAAACTTGTATTCTTGTAATGTAACTGTTGGTAAAAGAGGAAGTTGTCTCCCTAGCCGAAGAAAGAGACAGCTGATATATACCTATGCGTACACTAATAGTATTGTACACTATTGTAAACATATATGTACCCCACGTGTTTCTCAATTTTTAGATAATTTTATTTAATAACGTGTTGCATTTGTTTATGTACGTATCATGTACGTAACAAAATTTACCAAATAATAATTTTCCGTTTAATATTCATTTATAAAATAAATATAAAAAACTCTCAATCTCGTCTGTCGCGAGGGCACGAACGAATGCCCATGCAAAGACTGCGTATAGCATGCAGCTCTCTCGCATACCTATACACTCTGAGTATACATAATGCCCCTGCAAAGAGCGCGTATAGTATACATATATTATAAGAATACACGCGGAGTATATCTCTGTAAAATCTCATCTGTCGCGAGAACGGCTGAAAATGCTCACCAACAAAAGTGCCCAAGGCGCCATAAGAAGTTTTCACTTCAAAACAAAAATTCGACAATATTACTGCACATATAAGAGATATTTAAGATGAATGATACAAAATAAGTAGTTTTTAGTAGTGTCCCATTTTGAGTGTGAGTAGCTGTATAATGTTGGCTCGTTGTTCGAAGCTCATTTTCGCACCGATAACACAAACATACTGACACTTAAAACGCAATAACTTCATATCCATTTGACGAAATATCATGAAGTTCTCTGACGGACGATCGATAAAAATAGCAGATTCTAACTCCCCAATCGACATATAGATGGCGCCACCAGGGGCACTGGATTCAAAAGGTTCTGTTTTTTTTGGAACATATCTTGTATATTCACCAGATGAGGAAATTTTTAGCTTAAAACTACCGAAAGTACGATAGCTACCTAAAGCAAAACTACAAAAGCATTAGGTTTAACAGTAGCAAGTAAAGAAGATCTACGATCTGGTGTAACAGAACTCCTTGTACTTTCGCAATTTGAGTGGCCCAAAAGTGGGAGAGTATTTACGGAATTCCGAGCGGATTTCTGTCTTATTTTATATCATATTAGCGCATTCTATATGTCAAATCCTGACTTAGTTTCGTAGGAACTTTTTATTTATGTAGAAAATATTTATGTGCGAGCCTATGTAATTCAAACTAGTGTATTTATTATATCAGTGTAAAGGAATATAGTTTTTTTTTATCCGATTTCTTTCAATTTCAAAGTGTGGTTGATATAAAAATTGTAAATTTTTTGTTTAGATAACTACATTCATCACACTAGAACTATTAACACATACCTATAGGTTTTGTCCGGAAAGTAAATGGACTGAATCGATTTAAAAAAGTTTATTGAACCAATCTTTATAATTATTTAAAACTTTCAAAATAGGCTCCTTCTGCTGCGATGCTGCGCTGCCAGCACGATTTCCAAGCATTGAAGGCATCACGGAAGACATTCTCCGGAATAGCCTTGAAAGCAGAGGTGCATGCTGTTTTGATTCCCTCTGTCAAAATGCTTGCTTTTCAGGCAAAGGAAGGGATCACACCTAAAGATACATGACTTGTCACCTGTGATTACGTTATTTAAGAATTGGGGGTCACTTTCACACATGTTCAAATTTTCTTGGCACACTTCCATTCGCCGCAATTTCTGGCAGTCGCAGATTTACTGAGTTTCACACAGAATTTAATTGCGTACCTCTGTTCTAATGAACGCTGCATTTTCGGCAGATTGACTGAACTTAAATTCCAATCGTTGGGTTTGCTTTCATCCGACCATATTTTACAAAGAAGCTGATGCATGCTCCTTATTCGTGCTTAGCCACCGTCTTTGGATAGCTCGTCCGGCAATCATCGGTCCCCGGCTGTTTCGAACTCTTCATGGTCGGGAAATGGAATATCTGCTCCATCGTCATCGATTGGGGAATCGGGTTCACCTTCTCCTGGCGTTATTCATTCACTGCCATTCAGCAGGCTGGAGAAGTGTAACCTCCTTAATTTTAGTATGCTCTGTGCATCGGTTACTAGATCGCTTCCTTGGGTTCTACAAGAGTATGCTCCGGTGAAACCTTCTGTAAGCCGCCGCATTTTTTGGTAGAACTCCCTTCAACTCTCGGTATCTATCCCATCCCTCACGTGTTGTGGTCGATCGTTATGTTGCTATCTTTTGTAATTGCAGCTTCTCGACGTCGAAGCTTCCTTGTGTTTGTTGACGGGCGTTTTTTGCTGCACATAGGCAGGTGCGAATCTTGGCTGCAACAAGTCCGAGTCGATGTTAGGACTTCGGAGCGCACGCACATTTAAGGCAGTGGAGACATGTCTTCCGTCTCTCACGACATGAACGATCTGGGCCCGAATCGCGGCAGTCGTGAGCGAGCAAGTAATCGTATCGAATGAAATTTCGTAACGTGTCGAGTGTGCGAATCGTCGCACTCGATGCGAAACGAATAGAAATTTTATAAAATAACTTCCCTGGTGTAGCTCTAAATGACATTTTCGAATAACGAAACAAAACAAAAGAAAGAAGTATTTGAATTTTTATTTTAATCATCTATTATTTTATTTATCTTACTTTTCGCCAAGATTTAGCATCTTTCATCGGTGGCCCGGCGGCGTTCAGTTTTAAAGTCAATGACTCCCATAGCTTATTTGCTGCAACTTTGCCTTGCCCACAATTAGGCAAAATATTGTTTGCCAAGTCCTGATTCTGTAGCATAAAGTCACTCATCAAATATTTTTGACGCATATTTATTTTGTTTACATTGGTCCTCAAATTATTAGTTATAATTATATTACATGTTAAATAAACTAAATAAATGAAAAATAGATAACATTTTGCCCCTCGGATTATTTTTAGCTGATATATTCAAATTTTTTTAATTAATTTGTGCATTAAAGTTTCTCAAATAGCTAACGAATGAAATTTCGATTATTTCGTACAAACGAGAACTCGTTATCGAATGAGAAAATTTCAAATTTCGAAAATGCCTATTCGATAGCGAGTACAACTATCCGAAAACAAAAAAAAAACTAATAAATTTCGCTCGTTAACGTGTGCCGCGATTTGGGCCTTGGTTGGTGAATTTCGATCCGGAGACAGCCAGGCGGCTTGATGTATTTTCTTATGCTGGATTCTGCTACTAATACCGATAACCATATTTCGGGAACCGGCGAAGTCGATCAGCCTCAAAGTATTTAGGGATGTTTCATCGAGAAGGCTAAATTTACGGACCAAAGATACCTTTTTGGCCACCCTTGCGTTAAAGTCACCAAGGACGATTTTGATATCGTGGCGGGGATAGTTTTCATCCACCGGGGTGAATGACACAACTTGGCGACGGAGTCTCTTGCCCACCACGAATCCCACACTAAATTTGCGCTCATTTATGTGGTCATTGTAGTAAATGATACAAGGGCCTACTCGCCTCAGTTTTTGTCCGTTCACTCTAACGAGGACATCAACCAGCTTGGCAGCGGCACCTTCCCAATTAAGGGACCGGACATTCCAGGTGCATGTCCTCAAGTCGTAATCCCTAATTCGCTTGCAGTAGGGGGTCTCTTATCCGAGCCTTGTTGTTCTTTTTTATTGTGTGCGTTTTTCCACGTAGCAGGTCCCAAATCCAGCGCACAACCCTGCGGAAGGGATTTTTCGCCTTCTCACTTTAGCTCGCCTTCAAACTGATGTTTTTAGGCTACCCTGAGGATACTTGGTCAAAGAGCGGAAGTCGTGAGTTGCTTGAGCCATATGTAAAATAATCGTTTCTGGCCTCTCCAAAGTGAATGGCGATCAGAGAACTTTCCTCGCGTGAATTTCTACACAAGACTCCATACATATACTACATATTTCTAATAACTTTAATTTTTCCAACAAATTTTATGCCTAATTAGTCGGTCAGTGTGAGTTATATAGAGTACAGGCTTTGTCCGGAAAGTAATAGTACTGATTTTCTTCCGCCGCGACTGTACTTCGGAGCATGCGAGCACCAACTGGATTCGGTATAGGGCGTCCTTAGCTAACGAACGAGCGGCTAGTCAGTTGTATCCGAGCACCTGAAGGGTTAGGACAAAAATTTTCGCGCGACGTGAGTGGTCGAAAATGCAGCGTTCGTCAGAGCATCAAGATGAACAAGATGCGTTTACGGAGATTCGATTAATTCAGAAAATTCCGAGAAGTGCTGGTTGAACACCATTAGACTACTTCTTATGAGGTTATTTGAGATCATTAGTCTTTAAGAATAAACCAAACTCTCTTCGAGATTTATAAGTTAATATTGAAGGCACAATTTATGTTAAACGACTTCATTTAGTGGAAAAAATATTCGAAAATTGCGTTGATCGTATTCGTTCCTGCAAAAGAAGTGATGGAGGCCATTTGGATGATGTTATATTCAGGACTTAGTTGTACCAATTGTACGTCACACTAAATAAAAAAATTTAATTTCCTGTATATACGTCTTTTTTAGGCTTGGTTTTTCTAGTATCTGTTTTATGTTGTTTTTTTGTATTTCTATGAGCTCTATTGTAAGTGAACTTGATTATCTCATCTTTGTCTTTTAGCACTACTTGTTCCATGTTTCTAATTGTGAACTAAAGGCACCACTGATATTAAGTTTGGTGATGTCGAAATTTTTGTTATCAAAAATATAGTGTTTGTGAATTCAAATTTAAATATTTCGTATTCTGGGAGTATTGTGCTATGAGCTTATTGCATTTGCGTCGTTTTCTGCTAATATAATTTGAGTTTTAAATTAGTTCAGTGGTGTTAATATTTCAGCTGAATGCGTTGACTCATTTGAGCTAATATTCATCGTCTGTCTGTGATGGAGTATCGGCTACTACATCTATCTGTTCTTCCATCAACTATTTTATTCTTTTTTTTTTATATGGAAAAGGTTAGTGATTAGTGATCTGTATAAATCGTCAAGTCTGCTATACCATATAAGTAATTCCTGAGCCTTGTAGTGGCCAAACGATTTCTAACATTTCTATCTCATCGGTATTTTATTACTCTGTATAGTCCACCTATACATAATATAAAAACAGATACGTATATGAATTTATTAAAAACTATGACGGAAGGTTCATCATTGGTGGCGACTTTAACGCAAACTCACTCATTGGGGATCTCGTTTAACTACAACCAAAGGTCGAGAGCTTCTTAAAGCTATACCAGCAGTTGGATGCAATTTTGTATCTACAGGAAGACCCACTAATTGGCCTAAAGATAGACAGAAATTGCCAGACCTTCTTCACTTCTTTATAATTAATAAACCACCGAAACTCAATTCCTGACCTGACCATTCCCCAGTGCTACTAACTCTGTATGAAAAGCAATTTATTTCGGCCTCCAAACCAATGTTATGTAATAAACACACTAATTGGTATACATTTAAACGTATATTTTGAAAAGTCGACCTAAAGCTTAAGCACATATCGACTGGTATTGAGTTGGACTGTGAGGTTAAGGATTTCACAAAAATAATTCAGAATGCTGCGTGGAAAAGTACACCAAATACCCGCGTGAATCTAAGTGGTACCAAATACCCAAAACATATCTCAGAAAGTATCCATAAAAAGCACAAGCTTCGACGGAGATGGCAGCAAACTAGGTCTTCTGCTCTCAAAACTGAGCTTAACAAATGTACAGCGAAACTAAGAACAAAAATTAAACAGTTTAAAAAATTTTCCTTCAAAACTTATTTGGCTAAACTTACAGCTGATAAATCCAGCGACTACTCACTCTGGAAAGCTGCAAGAAATATTAATAAACAAATAAACACGTAAGGAAGGGCTAAGTGGGTGTCACCGAACATTTTATACTCTCGCATAATAAAGTGATAATCGAGATTTCATTATCCGTCATTTACATATTTTATTTTATTTTGCTGTAAAATTAATTAGATTAGTCCATAAGTGGGCGACGCCACGCCCATTTTCAATTTATGAAAAAAAGCCTGGGTGCAGCTTCCTTCTGCCATTTCTTCCGTAAAATTTAGTGTTTCTGACGTTTTTTGTTAGTCGGTTAACGCACTTTTAGTGATTTTCAACACAACCTTTGTATGGGAGGTGGGCATGGTTATTATCCGATTTCTTCCATTTTTGAACTGTATATGGAAATTCCTGAAGGAAACGACTCTATAGAGTTTGGTTGACATAGCTATAGTAGTTTCCGAGATATGTACAAAAAACTTAGTAGGGGGCGGGGCCACGCCCGAATTTCACTTTAATATCTTTATTTATGGCTTAGTTATGTCACTTTATAGGTTTTCGGTTTCCGCCATTTTGTGGGCGTGGCAGTTGGCCGATTTTGCCCATCTTCGAACTTAGCCTTCTTATAGAGCCAAGGAATACGTGTACCAAGTTTCATCATGATATCTCAATTTTTACTCAAGTTACAGCTTGCACGGACGGACAGACGGACGGACGGACAGACAGACATCCGGATTTCGACTCTACTCGTCACCCTGATCACTTTGGTATATAGAACCCTATATCGGACTTTTTTAGTTTTAGGACTTACAAACAACCGTTATGTGAACAAAACTATAATACTCTCCTTAGCAACATTGTTGCGAGAGTATAAAAAGAACGTTTGTACGGCGGCCTTCTTAGACGTGTCTGAATCTTTTGACAAAGCTATACAAAGCATACGGGTCTGCTGCTCAAATATGTATTTCAATCTTCTTCTTCTTAATTGGCGTAGACACCGCTTAAGCGATTATAGCCGAGTTAACAACAGCGCGCCAGTCGATTCTTCTTTTCGCTACGTGGCACCAATTGGATATTCCAAGCGAAGCCAGGTCCTTCCAACGGAGTGGAGGTCTTCCTCTTCCTCTACTTCCCCCGGCGGGTACTGCGTCGAATACTTTCAGAGCTGGAGTGTTTCCATCCATCCGGACAACATGACACAGCCAGCGTAGCCGCTGTCTTTCAATTCGCTGAACTATGTCAATGTCGTCGTATATCTCGTACAGCTCATCGTTCCATCGAATGCGATATTCGCCGTGGCCAATGCGCAAAGGACCATAAATCTTTCGCAGAATTTTTCTCTCGAAAACTCGCAACGTCAACTCATCAGTTGTTGACATCGTCCAAGCCTCTGCACCATATAGTACGACGGGAATTATGAGTGACTTATGGAGTTTGGTTTTGTTTGTCGAGAGAGGACTCTACTTTTCAATAGCCTACTCAGTCCGAAGTAGCACCTGTTGGCAAGAGTTATCCTTCGTTGGACTTCTAGGCTGACATTGATGGTGATGTTTACGCTGTTTCCAATATAGACGAAATTATCTTCAACTTCTAAGTTATGACTGTCAACCGTGACGTGAGTGCCAAGTCGCGAGTACGACGACTGTTTGTTTGATGACAGGAGATATTTCGTCTTGCCCTCGTTCACTGCCAGACCCATTTCTTTTTCTTCCTTGTCCAGCCTGGAGAATGCAGAACTACGGCGTGGGTGTTGAGGCCGCTGATATGATTATCATCGGCATACGCCAGCGGCTGTACATACACTCTTATAGAAGATGGTACCTTCTCTATTTAGTTCTGCAGCTCGAACTATTTTCTCCAGAAGCAGGTTGAAGAAGTCGCACGATAGGGAGTCGCCTTGTCTGAAACCTCGTTTGGTATCGAACGGCTCGGAGAGGTCCTTCCCGATCCTGACGGAGCTTTTGGTGTTACTCAATGTCAGTTTACACAGCCGTATTAGTTTTGCGGGGATACCAAATTCAGACATCGCGGCATAAGGCAGCTCCTTTTCGTGCTGTCGAAAGCAGCTTTGAAATCGACGAAGAAGTGGTGTGTGTCGATTCTCCTTTCACGGGTCTTTTCCAAGATTCGGCGCATGGTGAATATCTGGTCGGTTTTTGATTTGCCAGGTCTAAAGCCACACTGATAAGGTCCAATCAGTTTGTTGACGGTGAGCTTTAGTCTTTCACACAATACGCTCGATAGAACCTTATATGCGATGTTGAGGAGGCTTATCCCACGGTTGTTGGCACAGATTGTGGGGTCTCCTTTTTTATGGATGGGCAGAACACTTAAATTCCAATCGTTGGGCATGCTTTCGTCCGACCATATTTTACAAAGAAGCTGATGCATGCTCCTTATCAGATCTTCGCCGCCGTGTTTGAATAGCTCGGCCGGCAATCCATCGGCCCCACCGCTTTGTTGTTCTACAGTCTGGTAGAATTGTCATCGATTGGGGAGTCGGGTCCGCCTTTTCCTGGGGTTGTATGTTCACTGCCATTGAGCAGGCGGGAGAAGTGTTCCCTCCGTAACTTAAGTATGCTCTGTGCATTGGTGACAACGCTCTACAAGAACCCCCCGGTTTTGAAACCTTCTGTAAGCCGAATCTTGGCTGCAACAAGATAGTGGTCCGAGTCGATGTTAGGACCTCGGGGCGTGCGCACGTCTAGAACACTGGAGACGTGTCTTCCGTCTATCACAACATGATCCATCTGGTTGATGGCTTTTCGATCCGGAGACAGCCAGGTAGATTGATGTATCTTCTTGTGCTGGAATCTAGTACCACAGATAACCATATTTCGGTCCCCGGCGAAGTCAATCAGCCTCAACCCATTTGGGGATGTTTCGTCGTGGAGGCTAAATTTACCGACCGTAGTGCCAAATATACCTTCTTTGCCCACCCTGGCGTTAAAGTCGCTTAGCACAATTTTGACATCGTGCCGGGGGCAGCTCTCATAAGCGCGCTCCAAGCGCTCATACGTATAGAAGGCATCTTTGGTCACATCGTCCTTCTCTTCCGTCGGGGCATGGGCACATATCAGCGATATGTTGAAGAACCTCGCTTTGATGCGGATAGTGGCTAGACGTTCGTTCACCGGAGTGAATGATAGTACTCGGCGACGGAGTCTCTCTCCCACCACGAATCCAACACCAAACTTGTGCTCCTTTATATGGCCACTGCATTAAATGTCACAAGGACCTACTCGTCTCTGTCCTTGTCCCGTCCATCGCATTTCTTGGACGGCGGTGATGTCAGCCTTTATTTTCGCGAGGACATCAACCAGCTGGGGAGCGGCACCCTCCCAATTAAGGGTATGCACATTCCAGGTGCATGCCCTGATATCGTAGTCCTTATTTCGTTTGCCATGGTCGTCATCAAAATGGGGCTCTCTCATCCGAGGCTGTTGTTCCTTTTCATTGTGGTTTTTTTACGCGATGGGTCCCAAACCCAGCGCACAACCCTATGTGGGGGACGTTTCGCCTTCTCACTTTAGCTCGCCTTCAAACGGATGTTCTTAGGCTGCCCAGAGAATACTTGGTCAAAGACCGGAAGTCGTGAGCTGCTTGAACCATGTGTAAAAGAATCGTTTTTGGACACACCCAAGTGAATGGCGATCAGGGAACTTTCCTCACTTGCGTGAACTTCTACACATGACTCCATCCTCTCTTCTTTCTTCACGTATGTCTTGTTATGCGTTACTGGTCTCCATATGGGCGCCGCGTACATTAGCACCCATTGACTCACTTTAGCCAAGAGTGCTCGTTTCCCTGGCTTGGTCCTCCATTATTGGCCATCATCCTCGATAGGGCCACCGTTATTCTCGTCGCTTTTGCACATGCTTTTTCAGTATGCCTGTAGTAGTTAAGTCGTGTGTCTATTACAACGCCTAGGTATTTTAATGACTGCTGAGTCATTATACTATAGCCGTCAATATTAAAAGTAGCGTTTTCCACTTTTTTTCACTGCTTCCGTTTTTTGGGCTGCTAGTTGGAGCTTTTTCGCTGTGAGCCAGCTCTTTATTTTTAAAGCGGTGTCTTCACGTAAGCTTTCTACCTGGTTGATTTCTTTTCCTACCACCGTTACCGCAATGTCATCGGCGTACCCGATAATCCGGACCCCTCTTTCTAATGGAAGTCGAAGCACTCCGTCATATAACACGTTCCACAGCAGTGGACCCAGAACTGAGCCTTGTAGTACCCCTCCCGTCACCCTGTACTTTTTTGGTCCATCACCGGTATCATAGAGTAACAGCCTATTCGAAAGGTATTTGGAGATAATTCTCAACAAATACTTTGGTGTTCTTTTGAATTCGATAGCGCTCATTACATATGGCCAATACGCAGAGTTGAACACATTTTTGACGTCAAACGTTACGACTGCGCAGTATTCTTTTGTAACATACATCCACCTCGTTCCTTCCATGGCCTTGCTTGCCACGTTTGTCACTTTTGTGATCGCATCGATGGTTGACCTGCGCTTACGGAAACCAAATTGGTTTTCGGTGAGTGCTGGATATTCTTGCTCCAGATGCTTCTCCAGTCGCACGCATATTATTCTCTCTAAGAGCTCTTTGAAGCTTTGCTTCTTTTAATAGCTTTCTTCAGCTCATGACGTTTCTTTTTAAATCCTTCGTGCAGGTTTTCGTATTCTGGTGAACTCCGTCTTCTCTGGCAGGAACGCCTGGCTTTGTTGCAATCAGCTCTCAGGCTGTCGATTGCACTATTCCACCAGTATGCAGGCTGTCTGTAAACGTTAGCGCCTTGTTTGTTTCTGCACATTGCAGCGTCGCATACTTTGCTGACATGCCTCACCAATATCTCGAAAGACATCTTCGTCGAACGTTTCGGCTTTCCATCCTTTTGTCTGTACCGTCTTTGCGTGCGTGTATATTCCACTCCTGGATTTTCCGATATCCATTATGACGGCTAGGTGGTCACTATGCGTATAGAGGTCAGTCACTTCCCAGCATGTTGATCGTACCAACGGGCTACTAGCTAACGTCATGTCAATCACGGATCCGCGTCCATTTTTTTTCGAAAGTGTTCCTATTTCCAGTATATAATAGTACCACTTCGAGCGATGAAAAGGCCTTGAGAAGAGCGTCTCCTCGTTTGTTAGTTCTAACACTTCCCCAGTACACAACTCATGCTACCACGTTATTCGTAGTTGTTAAGATTTCCTGCACCAGATCATCCAATATCCTCTCAAACGCGCCTTGTGGAGCACTCGGTGGTATATAGCAGCTATAAAAGTTGATTCCACAGATCCTGGCTCGTGTGAAGTAGGGCTTTGCTAATACTGGCTTTTCCGGGAAAGCTTTGCCTCCACATGACCATATGGCAGCTTCGCTGGTAGTGTCTGAGGCCCATGTGGCGTTGTCTATGTTTTTGTACTGTTCGCACAGTATTGCTACGTCCACCTTCTCTTCGAAGACGGTTCGTTTAAGCAAATTTGTTTCATTTGTTGAATTTTTTATATGCTTCCTAATCTTTTACTACCTATTTGGTGGTTTGAGTTTTCCCTTCCCCTGTTCTTCCAAGCACCACAAGAGGGAGCCTTGTCGCAGACTGTGCGAAGTGCCCTTTTTCGCCACATCTCAGACAGCACTTGCTTCTGTCGTCCGAATTTTTACATGATGCTGCCAGATGCCCATATTCCAGGCACCTGAAACACCTTTTTAAAATAGGTTTTTCTCTTAACCTTCAGACTACCCAGCCTATCCCAATTTTTCGCTCATATAGCAGTATCCTTGCTTCCAGCGCAGGGAGGCTTACTACCGCTACCTGTGTACCCGCATATGCCGCCCCGAAGTTTTTTATCGCACTCACATCAAAATTGTTTAGTTTTTTCACCTGCTTCCGTATAGCTTCCGAAATGTCCTCTTTGGTTGTGATTTCGTCCAGGTCCCGAATTTCTACTATAATTTCGTGGGTAAGCGCTTTGATTTGTGCCTGGTCTCTTAACAGTTTGCTTATTTCGCCCTTTAGTTCGTTCGTACTTTGCATTTGTGTTTCTTTGATTTCCAGCAATATTTCTCCTTTGGCTGTCTTCCGAATACGCGATACATTTTCCCCGAGTTTCTGTAGATTTTCTTCTTTTCTCACCTTCGTAAGGATGTCTCTATAGTACATACATATCTTCAGAGCGCGCTATGACTATAGCATCGGGCCGTGGGGGTGGCTTACGGTCAATCTTCATGTGGCTTTGTGGCTTGCGCCTGACGCTTACCCAGCCGTCATCTTTTTGTGCTTCCTCTATGCGCTTATCAGGGCTACTTCCCGATGTCTTTTTGTTTCGTTGCGCTTGCCGGTTTTTCGGTGCCTCTTCATGCATTGTTTTATTTCTTTTAGGCGGTGTTTTCCGTTTCGGCAGATTTTCCTCCCGCAGCCTCTTTGGTGTTGTTTCCGTGGTTGCGGTCCTTAGCGGCACATTCCGTCTTGCTTCCATCATTCCTGTGTGCTCCTCCAGCGCTTCTGAATATAGCTTTGCTATAGAACTAAGGATGTCTCTCATATTGTTATTTATAGACCGCTGCGGAAGACGCATTGCTTCAGTCAGTCTTTTTATAGCACTTCCTAGTTCAGAGATGTAGTCGGTGGTGATGACCTCGCGCGCACCGGTTTATTTACTATGGGCGTCTGATTAGGCGATCATGCTATCCTCGGTACACGCTTGAAGGGATCTACTTCCGCATTTGAGGTCCTCACAGTCAGATCTGCCTCTGATCTAGAGTTTTCAGCACGACTATTCATTAAATGTCCACAAATGCCGCTTCCATTATTTGTGTTGTTTGTATTGTTATTGTTTCTCGTATTATTTTTCATTTGCTTCTTTTTTACACCGCATCGTGTGTAGTGGGGTGGGCCGAAATACACTGGAACGGATATACCCTTGGGGACAATGCCCCCACCTCAGTTCCCTGAGGCCAGTCCAGTCTGTGTGACACAATTTATGTCTGCAATGAAAAATATGATTCAAGTAATAATCAAAGCAGAGAACGAAATGTTGCAAACTTTTTAGGCAAAAAATTAGCGTATTGAATATTTGTTTATGGAATGTTAACGGTGCTAACCAAAATAAATTGGAACTTTCTAGATTTGTGGATGAAAGTAATATTGATGAAATGCTATTGTTAGAAACTCATCTTACGAATATAAATAATTTCTCTATACCGGGCTTTAGACTCTATGTTACAAACCACCCAGACGAAAAGACAAATGGTGGAACAGCAGTGTTGGTTAAAAAACGATTAAATCACCACGCATTAGAATCTAATGCTACAGCGCAGTTACAAGCTACATCAATATCTATAAAAAAAAATCACTGCGGGAGCTTAAACCTGACGGCAATATATTGCCCACTTCGATTTAAAATTACAGACATCCAATTTAAAGACTTTTTTGGAACACTGGGTCATAGAATTCTAGCAGGTGGAGATAACAATGCAAAACACACGTACTGGGGCTCACGACTAAATAATCCGAAAGGACGACAACTGTATCACACTATTACAAATAGGCACAATAACCTAGACAAAATATCTCCTGATAAGCCAACATATGTGTAAATAAATCGCACTTAACAGTTGATACATGTACTGACCTATTTTCTGATCACTCTCCTGTATCAAAAAAGAAATATGCACAACCCATATTCGCTGAACCAAAAGGGAGTCTAACATCTTATAAAAGGAACTGGCTAAAATATAAAAAATACGTAAGTAGCAACATTATCGTTGAGTACAAAATAAATACAGGAAGAGATATTGGCGGAAGCATAAGAGAACTCAATGATATAATAATTAATGTAGCTGTCTTAGCAACACCAACCAAAAGCTACTATAAGTCACTTGGTTTCAGAAAAACTACTAGTCGTGAAATAGAAAGGCTTGTAAATGAAAAAATGTGTGCAAGACGAGAATGGCAGATAAACCCCTCCCCTTTCACTCAGAATGAATTGAAATCTGCTATACGTAAATTAAAAAAAACGCTTAAACGCGAGGAAGAGTTAAACACTGAAATGTGTGTTAAGAAGCTGTGTCCAAATTCAAGTAAAGTAAATTCTCTTTGGAAAGGCCAAAAGTCCATGAAGCCATCAAATGACTCCAACATGCCTATACGAGAGTTGGGTGGAAATTGGCATCGAAGCGACAAGGAAAAGGCTAATTGTTTTGCAAATCACCTTTCAACCTAATTGCCCAAAGAACAACTTTAAGCTGTCCAGCTCACCCAACACAGCTAACGAGTCACTCGAGTCTTTTAGAATCCGCGTAGAAAGAGCTTACGAGGTTATAGTCGAGTTGACAACAGCGCGCCAGTCGTTTCTTTGCAAGGACCATAAATCTTTAGCAGAACTTTTCTGTCAAAAAATCGCAACGTCGACTCAACAGTTGTTGTCATCGTCAAGCCTCTGCACCACATAGCAGGACGGGAATTATGAGTAACCTATAGAGTTTGGTTTCTGTTCGTCGAGCGAGGACTTTACTTTTCAATTGTCTACTCAGTCTAAAGTAGTAGTAAAGTAGCACTTGGCAAGAGATATCCTGCATTGGATTTCGAAGCTGACGTTGTTGGTGGTGTTGATACTGGTTCCAAGATGGACGAAATTATTTACTTCGAAGTTATGACTGTCAACAGTGATGTAGGTGCCTAGTCGCGAGTGCGGTGACTGTTTGTTTGATGACAGGAGATAATGTGTTTCTAGGCAGCAGCAACTTTTGCTAAAAATCATCTGTGATGAAATTGACTTACGAACAGGAATCTAGCAGGGCTGTAACCAATCTATGGCTTCCCGTTGAGTCACGAATGAAAATTTTTGTTGATTACATTATCCAACGATGAATTATTCATGTGTGTATGTACGGATGCCTCCTGTAAATAGTAAATAGTTGGACGAGGACGATGGAGCAGACGTTAATTGCCCGACCATGAGGAAGTTCCAATAGTAATTACCCTACTGAATAACAACAAAATGGTGGGGTCTGCTGGACTACCGACCGAGCTATTCAAACACGGCGGCGAAGAACTGATAAGGAGCATGCATCAGCTTCTTTGTAAAATATGGTCGGACGAAAGCATGCCCAGCGATTGGAATTTAAGTGTGCTCTGCCCAATCCATAAAAAAGGAAGCCCCACAATCTGTGCCAACTATCGTGGGATAAGCCTCCTCAACATCGCATATAAGGTTCTATCGAGCGTATTGTGTGAAAGATTAAAGCCCACCATCAACTGATTGGACCTTGTCAGTGTGGCCTTGCAAATCAACAACTGACCAGATATTCACCATTCGCCAAATTCTGGAAAAGACCCGTGAAAGGAGAATCGACACACACCACCTCTTCGTCGATTTCAAAGCTGCTTTGGATAGCACGAAAAGGAGCTGCCTTTATGCCGCGATGTCTGTATTTGGTATCCCCGCAGAACTAATACGGCTGAATAAGCTGAAGTTGAGCAACACGTATGCTGATGTTATTGACATCATTGCCCTTAACACCCGCTAGTTTTGCTTTCTCCAGAATGGATAAGGCAGCGAAGCAAATGGGTCTGGTGTGAACGAGGGCAAGACGAAATAAGTCCTGTCATCAAACAAACAGTCACCGCACTCGCGACTAGGCACCTACATCACTGTTGACAGTCATAACTTCGAAGTAAATAATTTTGGAACCAGGATCAACACCAACAACAACGTCAGCCTCGAAATCCAACTTAATAGTATTGTTACGACTTTGAGCTTCCATTAACTTACTAACACTCATGCTGGACGTTTCGGGACGCGATAAGACCGGCAGTAGCAAAATATTTATACCATCTTGTTTATTTTTAGCCAATTAATCTTTAGAGTCCAATTTGGAAAAGTTGTGAAAATTGGGAGAAGTTACTACCATCCCAGAGGCTTGGACTCGTGAATTACAGATATGCTATCATTTATACAATGCAACCGACCATATCAGAAAGAATAGTTGTCAAACCCCCTTTCAAGGATCATCCGACGTGTTTGGGCGAGTCATACACTACGACATTACAATTGATAGCACAATACGTTAAATTTATGAGCGACTATGAGAGCCAGGGTCATAAGAGCATTGTAAAGAATCCAAGCCTCAGCAAATCGCATTATTTTATACCACGTCATTGTGTTCTTAAACCAAGAAGTACAGCAACAAATCTGCGAGTTGTATTGGACACTACCTGCCGCACTACATTCCAAATATCACTAAACGGTATTCAGATGGTTGGTCCTATAATCCATTGCAAACTTTTTATTATTTATCTTCGTTCCCGATTCAATAGGTTTGCACCCACTGCGGACATAGTAAAATGTATCGAAAAGTATTAATTCACGAAGAAGATCGAAAGTTCCAGTACATTCTGTGGAGGAGTTCAAAGACTGAAGGTATTCGCCCCTACCTACTAAATATTTTAACGTATTGGCTGCTGCACCATATCTTTGTATACGGAGTTTGTTGTACATATGTATGTAGCTAAGCAGTATTAAGAACAATTCCCAATTGGTGCAAAGATTGTGAAGTAATCATTTTACGTAGACGATTTACTGTGTTGTGCTGACAGTCTAACAGAAATCTCACAGATAAGGCAAGAGGTAACACTTCATCATCGATCCAGAGAAGGCGATTCTTTAAATGATCTTAACATAGATTCATCACTAATGCAATTAGGCTAAAATGGAACCAAATCTTGATTGTTTTCATTTGAATCAAAACAGGACTCTCTGGTCGTCTTACAAAGCGTTCCATTCTCTCTGTTGCATCGTCTCTTTATGACCCACTCGGTAATTTTGTTTCTGTTGTCAAATTTTTTTTGCAATGAATATGGCTACTAATATTAGATTCGGATGAATCAGTGCCACAGAACTGCTTATCAGATCTTTCATTAATTAAGGTGCCTGTCTTGTTTTTCAACAGATATGGAGTCACTTCAGGTATATGGATTCTGTAACGTATCGATTCGTACATATGGCTGCACAATATATACTCGTGTTATCAACAAATGTGGTACTACTACTATTCGCTTACTCACTGCTAAGTATAGAGGTGCTCCCATCAAAAAACAATCGTTACCAAAATTAGATCTTTTTGGTGTTCTTCACATTGCTCGTTTATTAGCAAAAATCTAACCACCAATTTCTTATAAATCTTTTTATATTTGTTTTTGGACAAACTAATAGATAATTTCCCATTGGCTGAAGATATATTCTGCAACACTTTCGACATTTACCAACTCATTGTAACCCGGCGGATGTTGCGTCTAGAGGATGAATCGTAAAGGAACTTGTTGATTCAATATACCGGACCGGGGTTTCTATACGAAAAATCAAATAAATGGCCAAGGGACAGCTGCAATGATATCGTCATGGAAGTTGTCGAAAGGCAGATAATTCAATCCAATTGTTAGCACCAATTACATTTTGGAAATCGTCAATCAGCGGAGTAACTACACCAACAGCGTTCGACATAGTGTAAACCTTAATGAATCATCAACACTTCCACCACAAGAGTTGCATCATGCTTTACTTTGTATAATTGACACATTCAACATATACATTACATTTTAGGGCATCACGAGAAATGGCCCATTGCGGTATTTAAATTCTTTCTTAGAGTATACCGAAGAAGTTCAAATACTCGAAGTTAAAAGTTAAAGAGTTTAATTGTTTCTCTACTGATTTTTGTAGGATGCCCAAACAGGTAGTTTAAGGTTATACCTACGTTGGCAGTTTATATTCTGTCTCCAAATGCTGGAATGGAAATGGGCAGATGATCGCTGTATATGGTTCATCGAAAGTTTTCCAAGTGGTCGTGGATAAAAGTGGATTATAAATGCTTAAATCAATGTGTGTTTGTGTGCATCGGGTTGAAAATATGTAAGTGATTTATCATTAAGAACAAGTACATAGATTGTTAATTTGTACAAAATCGGTGATGATTTTTCCCCTCTTGTTAAAAAGTGGTGAGTCCCATCGAAAACTTTATCCGTTTAATTCCCCAAGTAAAGAGTGATCCATTTTGAGGTTCACTAATTTTTAATTTAACGGGAAATGTTTATTATAATTCGAAAGAACATTATTTCATATTTATTTTTTGAAGATTATCTTTATCAAATGTTGCCGCGGCGACGTCTCATATGATCCACCGTTGAGTTTCTTCACGGCCTTCGTCTACACTCTCAGCTACGGCTGCTATATTCTCCCCATTGCGCGCTTGATATGGTCTTTCGGTAAATATAATCCAATAAGAAATACTGGGTTTCAAGATGGATGATGTTGACCATAAGTTGAGCGAAGCGCGCGAAACATATTCTTTATAGATCGTGAATTTTCGTAATAAAGTTGACCAATTTGTAAACGCTGTTCAGACGTTAGTATTTCCATGATGAAATATCAAGCAATCCTGAAAAAATAACATGAAAGCTTGACGCGACTCACGCGTGAACTGTCAATAAAAAGTTATTGAAAAAATGTACCTCTACTTGGATCACCCGTTCGTTGACTTACTAAAAATATTTAGTAGATCAATTTCATTAGTATTTTCTGTTGGCGATGTATAAGCGACTGCTACAGTGTTTGTATTTAACTTAAGATTTAAATGTTCCAGTGAATTATGAATTAATAAAGAAACTCTTCTTTTATTTGTTGGTAAGTTGGAAAGTAAATTGGTTTCTTGAATAAACATTTTGTGAAATTGCTTTCCTTGTAGTTGTGATTTTTTTGTTTTTCTTTAAGTTTGGGAAATCATGGTTCTGCTTCTAAAATTGCGAAGTAGCCATGATTAGAGGGATCATTTAAATTTATATTTAATCCCTCGATTTATCTTTGCACAATATTGATAAGATTTAATTCTTGACGGAAAATTACTGTCATTAAAAATTATCACACTATAACTACAATACCGTTGAGAGGGAAGCGAATGAAAGAAAGCAAGGACAAGTAATAAACACGTGTGAACTGTTCAGTAGTCAATACTCACTACTCAATGACGCGGAATGAAATTTCGCCTGCAGAAACGTTGAGAAAAAGCCTTTGAGGATCACACTCTGTCTTCTAAAAGTGTTTACAAGTGGTATGACGAGCTTAAGGCCGGTCGTGAGAGTGTTGAAAAAAAATGTAGTGTCAAATCGGCCAAAAACATCGAATGATAAACATCACGTCAAACAAGTCAAAGAAATGGTGCTTGAATATCGTCGATTAACTATTAGAGATATTGCTGATAGTTTGGGCATATCATCCGGATCGGTACAGGCGATTTTGAAAGACGAATTGAGCTTGAGAAGATTGGTTCTAAAAACCCTCAATTTTTTCGAAAAAGACCGTCGTGTTATTATTTGTGAAACAATGGTTTCTGACTATCAAAACGTAATAAAACGCGTCATAACTGGAGATGAGACTTGGATCTACGCTTACGATCTCGAAACAAGCGATCAATCAAGCGAATATCGGGCTAAAGGCGAGTCGAAACCGAAAAAAACACGTCAAAGTCGCTCAAAAATGTTGACAGTTTTCATCGATTATCGTGGTGTGGTGCGCTGTTTAGGTGAAGCTATTCGCCTCAAGATGTGGGCTGAAAACTCGAAAACTCTTGGTTTTTGCATCACGATAATGCACCATCTTATACTGCATTGGTTACTCGTGATCATTTCGCCAAAAATTTAACAAACATCGTTCCGCAACCGTGTGACTTCTTTCTACTGTTCGGCAAACTCAAAAAGCCAATCCGAGGATACCGTTCTGACTCAACTGAGGATATTAAAGCTGAATCGAAGAAGGCTCTGATTACCAACACGAAGGAGGATTTTGCCAAGTGCAATGATGACTGGAAAATTCGTTGGCACAAGTGTATTGCAGCGGGAGGGGATTACTTTGAAGGAGATAAAATGGATTTGCAGGAATAAATAAAGATTTTAAAAATATAACAAAATTCACCTTTTAATTCGATCACAGCAGTATGTTGTTTTTTTCATTTAAACAATAGTTTAGAAAAAATCGACTTCCCATTAATTTGTTATATGTAGTACGTACTTTTTTCCGATTGGTGCGCCAGTGAAATGTGTGATCAACAACAGCTGAACATATGCGTATGATAACAAATAAAGAAAGCTTGGGCATAGCTGGTTTATACACATACTCGTATGAGAGTTCATGGGAAGATAATTGGAGATAAACTATTTCGCTCATAGTGGCATTGAATGAGCGTTACCATATAATCTTAATATTTTTTTTCATATTTTCAAATAAAATACTTGCAAAATAAGATAATAGACATTTTACGCTTTAAACTCTTCTCCTGCTGAATTTATTGAAAAATAGTGGTAGTATTGTAGCTGTAAGCTTAGTACGCAGCTCTCAAGAAACGTAAAAACTTCATATAAAAAAACGCTTAAGAAACGGTCAAGATACTTTGCTGCGACAAACTTACTTGTGCTAGTACGCAGCTCTCAAGAAATCTAGTACCAATTTTTGATACTCTTTTTTCAGTAAAATGTGAATATGGCAAACCTTGTTTTGCGAAGAAACATCAAATCAACAATTGTTTCTTGAAGGAAATTCGAAGTAATCGTCAAATTCATCCTAAATTAGTTGAAATCATTATTATGAAGTATATTCCATTTTGAAATGTTGTATAAAACCTACCAATCATCAACAATGAGAAATAATGTATTTTTTTTCTTGAGCAATTACTTGAGAGCTGCGTACCAACCTGTAGCTGTAAGTTTTCAAACGGTCGCTTTCTTATGGCGAATAAACGTAGTAACAGTGACTATCACTTGATCCGTAAACTTAACATCGCCATTGGTGATCCATCAGCTGTCTCTTGTAGGGTAGCATTGGTAGGTACCAGATTACCGACATGATGTTTTTTTATGAATTTTACACGGGATTGTTATTGGCGGTAACTAATGCACACTTTTCAACGCACCTAACCAATTTTCTCCAATCATTTTACTGCTATCTTTCATTACATATTTTCGATAAAACGTCAACTACATATAAGCACTGAATCAACGTATTCAGTTCAGAGGGGCTTGAACAATTTTGGTTCGGTTTGGATAATTTTCAATCACAAGCTTTGAGTTGCGCCCTCGAAGGAACTTTTCGTGCAAAGTTTTATTCCGATATATATATTAATTGATTCTTGATTTATACACTGTAATAGTATTGGCAGACGGCATCGTTAATTTGGATTAAGTGCATTGATAAGGATTAATGGTAAATGAAGATGACTCCGTTGCTAACTCCCATTTAATCCTCCAAATTTTAGAGAGTTAGCTGCATTTGCGTTGGCAGCATTCTTAAAAATGGCCAATTTTTTCTATTGTGAATGAAAAACGAGCAACACTGTCATCTGTTTTTCAAATTTTCAATAATAAAACAAGAAGTTTTATGTTGCAGTGTTATGTTATGATGCAGTTTTAAAAATATCGTGTTCATATGTTTTTGTAATAAAAAATGGTTTTGCAAAAATTGGTCGGCTAAGAACCGCATCCTATCCATTTTCATTGAAAATATTATAAAAATGGCAATCAGCTGTTTACGAGAGTTTCAAACTCGCATAACTGTCGTCTGTCACCTACAAATTTTGATCTAATTAATGCTCCTATCTGTCTAGGCTATAAAGTAAAAGTTTCAAATGGAATTTAAAATTGAATTATATGGAAAGTAGGCGCTCCTGTAGTCCGATTTCATCCATTTTTACACTGCAACATAAAAATGTCAGCAAAATGTCACATACAATATCGGTCGAGCGGGACCCGAGATATGAGATTTCACCTTGAGTGAGCGGTGGCACCCCCATTCCCCAATTTTGCTCACGACTCCTTTAAAACCGTATCATACCATTTCGTGCGTAAAATTTAATGTTTATTACGTATTTAGTTATTGATTTTTCACTCTTTTAGTGGTCGGGCTTGTATGGAGCCGCGGCCATAAATATTTCCCGTTGAGATATCGTTATAAACTTTTCTCTAAAAATCTAAAAAAATATTTTGAACATATAGTAAAAAAATTGGCTGCATCGGACGACTATAGCTTATAGCTCCCATAGCACCGTAGCAAGGCATATAAGGCGATGGTGCAAAAAATACTTCCAGTAGAGTTGCAGTGCTAAAACTTCATTACTGGCATGTATTTAAATGAATTTTATTTTTTTTTTTATGTAAAAAAGGTTAACAAATAGCTTCTAATAAATCAAATGTAGATGACAAAAATTTAGATTTGTCCCTCTTTGGTAGTTTTCTCTGACCTGTTATAAAAGGGTCTGAACGCAAAAGAAGTGTATTGATTAAATCCGTATTTGTCAATATGCGAGACATCTTCTGAGTATGTTGCAACTGGCACTTCTTTATTTCTTTGTTGTTGGACTCCGCAGCTTCCTCTGAGAGCTCTCCAATCGACAGCAAAGCGTGCTTTATCACCTTCGCACCGTGAATTAAAATTTTATGCACTGTTGCTGGAAGATAGTACCATGGATATAGTTTTATCAACTGCTTAGCAGTATCCAATGCATAGCTTTCAAATTTTTTAGCATTAATAGAATATCCTGAGGCTAAAGCTTGCAATATCGTTGCGCATTGGGTTATAACTGATTCATCAATGCCTGTAATAGCAGATGCTAAATTCGGGTTACTAAAAAATTTTCTGGCTGTATTTCCATCGTTGGAATTTCCTCTGCCTCCGTCTCTTGGCTTATCAACAATTATTCCCATTTTATCGCGAAATTGCTCTTGGACTTGTTCTTTCCTTTGCAGTACTTTAAGCTTTTGTTCTGCTGATCTTGCTTGCCACATTTTTATTTCCAATTTGTATGAAATGTGCAAAAAGTACTCAAAAAAGCGTATGTAAGAATGAAATGGTGATAAACCGAATTCAAAATACTTTTTCTCAATTTTTTTTGTAAGATATTTTTCTAAACCATTCATTTCAATGGGTTTTGCACCGCATATAAAACATTTCATAGACGACGTATTGCTTAACGCGTTGCACACTTTACCATCTATCATAGTAAGTTGCAGGCTATGATTTATGAATAATTTTTTATTGGGAATTTGCAATTCGGTTGGCATTAAGTTCGCTATTTTATTTTTAAAGTGCAGTTCTTTCTCAAGGGATACTGTGGCGGTCTCCTTTTTGAATTGAAGTCTGACTGGCCTACAGTAGCGCCAGAATCACTTTCAGTAATAAACTGAAGTGGGACGTACGATATTAAGAATACACATCTATCATCGTCATTACAGTTAGAAAACTTTTGTTTGTATTCACTGTGCCCAGTACTGCCATCAAACCCCCATTTTCCAATTAATGTTAATGTGTTCTCCGTTCCTTCAAGACAATTTTCAATTACAGTTCTTTGGAGCTGTAAAATACTAGAAGCGGTGTTGTCTAGTAAACTTTGCAGCTCGACTTCTGCATATGTTTCAGCAACTGTTATGTCATTTGGATATCTTGATTTTTTTCGTAGCTTGGCAATATATTGCAAGACACTTCACCATTCACAAATTCACGAATGAGCAAGTATTGGTGTTTCGTTATTCCAGTGTCCATTAAAAGCGATAAAACCTTTTCAATATTTGCTTCGGTTGACTTCAGGATCGGTGGAAAATCGGATGAGCGCAAAACAGAAGCTGCAGACTCATCTTGTTTTTCTATCACCGCTATCCGACGACGTTTCGTTCTTTTTGAGGACTCAGCAAAATCAACTTTGGGACGTCCGCGTGCAGCACTTGAAAAACTTTGTTCAGGAACACAAGCAGGCTCAATTATAATTGTTTCGACAGTGTTCAACCAAGGGGATTGATATCGAACAATTGAAATCTTACAACGATTGTATTTAGTCCAATAAGCAATAATTTTTTTGCAAATTTAACCAATACAAATGTTAAGTTTTCTCATCTCTACCGCGTAGCCTTTGCTTTTAATGCTTTGTTCTACCAAACCAATGACACTTCGAGTTCTTTTCGCATTCGTGCCCTCTTCTGTGCACCAAAGATCAAGAATGTGCATGCGCGAAAATACGCAGTTACAAGAAGCGCCTATAAAAAAAGATAGCATAAAAATTAGAAAAAAAATATGTAGCATTGCATACAAACACAAAGGACGAATACAAAAGAAACATCGCAAAAACAAAGGAAGAGCAGATATGTAGATAGCGTCGCAAATTTGAGCAACAGTAAGACGACAGCTTAAGTTTATTCACCAATATACACATATGGGCAAATATCGGCAGCTACACCTAACATTTGTATTACCTTAAAACATTGACAAATACACTGATAACACTCATAAAGGGGGGATCGTGGGGTAACATAACTAAATGTCTATTTAAACATGAAAATTACGTTAAAAAAATACACAAAAAAAGTATAATGAATCAAAAATACACAACAAATAATAAATCAATAAAATTAATTTCACAAGATGAATTTATTAAAGTAAATACCTGCAACAATAAAATTCATTTTAAATAATCAAATTCGGACCTCTCTAGCAAACGTTTGATCACTTGGAAATTCAATCTTGTTTTCACGAAAAGCTAACTTAGCGCAGTTTCGCTGCAAAATTGAACAGTTGATCACGCTTTGCATTCTATTTTTAGAATGTCCCGTTAGATTTGCAGTAAAAACCGGTGTGCCATGAAGAAGCTTGGATATTTTAGAGACGATTTGGTAACTTTTCGCAAATTTTTGTTGTTATGAATTTTTTGAATTTTGTCCTATGGGCGCAACCACTGTGCATTGCATGGGGAGAGAGTCAGTAGCAGTGCTTGTAATATTTGCGGTAGGCGAATTTGGTGGTTGTAGCTTAAGTGGTTAAGAAGATAAGTATGTACATTAAACTTATAAGAGGCGGGCCATGCCCACTATTTTGAAATCTTTTGCCCACAGGCGCTCCTTGCTACTGCTATTCCTTGATCCAAAGCAGGGTTTTATATCATAATTTAATTTGCTTAGTTAATATGCTTTATACGTTTTCGGTTCATGACATGGTGGGCGTGGTAGTGGTCCGATTACGCCAAATTAATGTTCGCAATGGTAGCGAAGAGACCGCAATAGTTTATGGCAAAATACAAATGAGATAGTTTGAATAGATACATCACGAAACCTTGAAATGGCGCATCATTGGTATAACTCAAATTAGGCCATTCCATAATCTGTTTTTGAATTCAATTATAAACAGTGGCGAACTTCAATTCTTTGAATCTCTGTTGTATCAAAATTTTAACCAATTATTCGGCTATGTCTGTTGCCTTAACGATTAAGTCATACATATCTTTGATAAAAAATGTGTCTTGAATATACATATATATATACACTATGCATAATAATAAGTAATTTTAATTACAACTAATTTTCTCCATTTCAGAAAAAAACATCTAATAAGGTTTGGAAACTGCACCACGAACTTTACAATCAATGAACAAGCCTGCACATTGCAACAAAATCAGTTCGGTTCAATACTCTAATGAAAATTTCGTGTTTGTTTAAAGACTTCTTGGATTATATTTTTCTGGTTATAAATAAAATACAAACTCGAACATTTTTTTATTTTATTCACAATATTTATTAGATTTTATCTAACCATTTTTATTTCAAGTTTTAGGTGTAATTTCCACTGCAATTTGTTGACGCCTAAAGCAGCACGTGAAAACTGCTGGTTGTACCGAGGAAAATCGAAAAAAATACTTTTTATGAATCTGCTTAGGTTGTATGGGATGTTGTATTACGAGTATATGTTGTGATTTTGGTTGGTGGGTAGTATTTGCGGTGTGTCATCATATCTTTCATGAGCATCTCAGCCTCTTAGAAGGCAGATTGGCTCCTATTGAAAAGCGGTGAAACAGAGAGTGATGTTGCCTTTGCGAGTTCTGATACCTCCGTCCGCGTTTAATTTATTGCCTTTTGTGTTATCGGCTCTCCGTTGCTTGAAAGGAAAAACAGTTTAACAAGCGGTCAGGTTAGTATGCCGGTTTGCTTTGATACATTTACTATTCCTTTGAGACTGTCGGATTCCCAATAAACTTGTTAGATAAATTCAGTTGGAGGACGACTATCGTTGTGTATACATTCTCGTACACTGGGTTCCATTTGGATCGTTTGCCACCAGTATCAATTATGAAGATCTTTAAGATAGTCCTCCTTCCATCTATGGCTGAAATTATCAAAATTTCCCATCGGTCGTCCTTTAATGTGAGTGTACAGTCGAACCGGTAACTGCCTTCGTCTTAAATTAGGTGGAAAAATATCCTACGGTATAAACAGACTTACATTTTGCTGTGCAAAACGAATTGTTAAATTAAGATAATAGAATTTAAAACATAAGCAATTATTATTCTTTACTGGCGTGGACGCCAGTACGAGATACCAAGTGCAGCCAGATCCTTCTCCACCTGATCTCTCTAACGCTTAACTATATAAATGAACTTCGTCATATAATTCATACAGCTCATGACTTCGGTTGCAGCTGTACGTAATGACCTTGAAAAATTGTCCGAGTTCCTTTATACCGAATTACCGATGAATGTTCTCAGAGAGCAGGAGGGCAAGTGGAAACCGTTTCGCTGTGGATTGTAATAGTGTCTTCCTGACGTCGTACTGTATGCATGTCGTCCATCTATCACAACATGGTTGATCTAGTTTGGAACTTTTCGATCCGGAGACAACCAAGTAGCTTAATGTATTTTATTGCGCTGGAATTTAGTACTATAAACAATCATATTTCGGGCCACTACGAAGCCGATCAGACTCAACCTTTTTGTAGAGGTTTCGCCATGGGGCTGTATTTTCCAACTGTTGTACCAAAGATGCCTTCTTTGCTCACCCTGGCGTTAAAATCGCTAAGCACATTTCTTACATTATGGCGGTGCATATTATCAGTAGATGATCGGCTGAGTGTTTCTCCCAATACCAATCTTACACCAAATATGTATGCACTCTTTTATATGGCCGCTGTAGTAAATGTCACAAGGACCTACGCGTCTTGTCCCGTCCATCACATTTCGTGGATGGCGGATATGTAAACCTTTACTTTTGAGAGGACATCGACCAGCTAAGCTCGGCACCTTCCCAATTTAGGGACCGGATATTCCAGGTGCATACTCTTAAAACATTGTTCATACAATGTACAAAGTGGGGTTATCATAAGAGGCTGTTGTTTCATTTTAATTGGGAGTGGATTCTACGTGGTGGGTTCCAAACCCAGCGCATAACCTCGCTAGATGAGTAGTAAGTATAAAGTTTAATATACATGGAAGTTATCACAGCTAGCATAGTTAACAAAATGTACAACAACAAAGTTGTCGTAGTTAGCAAAATATACCGATATTACTCAATTCAGCAATATTCTGTAAATATACAATATCATTGCTCAATAAAGTTAATTTCCAAAATTTACAACAGCAGCACATTTCGTCGGCACTAATCCAGAACGGAAGCCGTGCCGAGGCAATGTAAGCCGTTTCTCGACCAAACTGAGGTTTGCTGTTTTGCTATAATTATTGCTTACGTTATCATTATAGAGTATATAGAAATAAGTACTAGTAAGTAAGAATTCGTACATATGTAAGTTTATAGTAAATAAGCTAATATATATATAAAAATCAATGCCACTTTCTTTGTAATTTCATCACTCATAAACGGCTGAACCGATTTGGCTGATTTTTTTTTGTTGTATTTGTTATTATTAGGAGAAAGTTCTTATGTAAGAAAAAATTACGAAAGTTGCCGGAAAACTCCAAAAAACAGCCCTTTCCTTTTTCCCATACAAACGTTTTATTTTGTATGTATATACAAATATATACATATATGATTGTTTGTTTGTTAGTAACGCTAACGCTCGAGAACGGCGGAACCAGTCTTCATGAAATCAGAAGTTGTTCGCTGTGGATCTGGAAAGGGTTAGATATAAAAAAAACCATATACTTTTCATAAGGAAAAGTCGAAAAATTGGATATTTCCAAAAAGTGACTTTTCATACAATCATTTTTTGTTTTGTTTTTCAATATTTTGATTTGTAAATTATTTGAATCGTTCAATTTCGGTCGCTTGCTTTTTTATTCCGGCTATTTAAAAGAATAATTATTGAAAATTATTCAGTGAAAACTTTATGTGTGTTTCAAACGAAGTGATCATAAAGAAATTATTTTAAAGAAAATGCCGGCACGTCCAAAATCAAACACAGGTCGATGTACTCGAAATGCTCGGGGCATGTTTTCACAAAGAGTATCACAAAGTGCAGTGCGACGTCCACGAAATAGATTTGCAGAAGCTCATTGTTTAAATGAGTTAAGCATCCACCCCCTCTACCCGGTAAAACTGGCGCATCCTAATGCTACAGTGTAATTCACCACAGCTGATGGCACTACTGCACAACTCAACACATCTGTACGCCAACCCACTCAACAAAAAGGATGGGCATCGGGAAAGCACTTCACTTCGTCTCACACAATTCGATCATCAACACGTCACGCTCTATACTTCGCCGCGTCAACGCACCATTCAATTGAATCTTCGCCAGATTTCGTCTCAACCCGGTTCCTGTGAGCGATCAACTCGACTTAGCAACAATTTCGCAGTGCGATTAATTAAGCTCGCCCAACCGATAACATTTAAATATATTTAAATTATATTGTATTTTAAATATAAAACAAATTAAAGTAAATAGTACAACTGATTACCCGCGTATTTTCATTTGCAATTTTCTTCGCGGGTGTAAGTGGGATTTGAATATCCAAATAAACTCCGGAAATAAACATGGTCCTTCGAGCCGGATAGATAGGCACTATAAAATAACAGCCACAAGACAAACAACAAAATAAAATAAAAACAAAACAGTGCAGTGTTTTTGTGTAAATATACATATAAGGTTCATGGTGACAAAAACAAAAACAAATTACATGGAAAAACAAAAAAGCACAAAGCTAAGTTCGGTTACGAAGTGCAGTGACACAAAATAAAAAAAAAACAAAAAACAACCAAATCAAAATACCGCAGTGGGCTAAAATAAAAACAAATAAGAAAAAAATAAGTGGAGCGGCTCTCAAAGATATGCATACACATATCAGAGGTGACAATTAGTTACAATTACAAAAATATAAACAACAACAAGGAAATTAATTTCCTTCCAAAAGCAATCAACAAACGCGCGCAACCTGAAAACAAAACACAAATCGGGCGCGAAAAACACTCATAAATACAAAACAACAAATACCACAAGGCATAGCAGCAGGCAGCAGTAAGCTATAGAACTAGAACAAGAGGAATTGACATTAAAGGCCCGAATACCTGCAGACACACACACACGCATACATACATATGTATATTATCCCCTCCAAAAACCATTGATGAAGGATAAAGTGAGTCGTATCGTTTGCTTTTCTTTTAAATCACACTATGCATTTATGTACATATGTATGTATGTAAAAGATTGCAGTTTATTAGCACAAAAACTGTAATTATAAAAAACAAACAGAAAAAACGAAACCCTTTAATATACCAAACTGTTTGAAGTTATGTCTTCATTAAATAAAAATTCACTGCCTTCTGTTTAACAAACAAAAAAAATTCAAAATTCTATTTTCTGTTTACTTGCAATATTTTTCGACAATACTCTTTATGCTCAATAAAGCAATAAGCAGGAGTGAGTCAAAACAAAAAAGCGAAGGCAAATCGAAAATATAACTAGAAAAGAGAGCAAAATAAATTAATCACGCATAAATTTACATACATACATACATATATACAGACCTATATAAGTGCACAAGCATAACTCCATAAACAATTGCGAAACGAAATATTTGAAAATATAAAACCAAATATAAAAACAGAAACAAAATATATATAACCTACGCAGATATATATGTATGTATGCACATAAGTATGTATATATCTATATTGCATAATAGACGGCTGGTCTAATACATAAGAGCACAACGAAAAAAAAACTTTTTCAATTCCGTTTTAAATCCCGCTCTCACCTTTTCAAAAAAATTTAATAACATTTATATACAAACATACGGCAAAGAATCTGCCTGTGACACATATTAGTACAAACAAATATTCAAAGTCCATATTGGCAACTATCCGGCAATACCTCTTGTTCTTTGGCAAACAAAAACAAGCAGAATTGCATACAAAAAGCGAACTGATCTCTCTAACGAGCTCTCAATTGCTTAACTCAGAAATACATACTAACAATTCGTGCATACTTAGGCACAAAGCATATTGATCTCTTTGACGAGCTCTCAATTGCACAAACACAAGTACACACAAGCCACTTATTAGGGTGTGCCTAATTACACAACATTAGGACATAAGAATTTTAAATTAATTAAAGCAAAAAAAAAAAACAAATAAATAAAATTAATTCTATCGCAAGTAAATAGCAAAAAATAAAACGTTAATAAAACAAACACTATTTTAGCAAGATAATCGAAATTCAAAACTCTATTTACCCAAAAGAATATTCGGTTTCAAGCAATACTCTATTGCCATATTTACAAAAAAAAATTAATTACTTACAGATACAAAATAAAATAAAACAAAAATGGTTAATAACGCAACAAATCAAAATAAACCTGCAGGAGCTACACGCTCAAAACAGGCTATTAAATTCATTTCACAAAGTGAAAGTTTAACAAGGTACTGCACTAGATTTGCCTCTTTATCGATTCAAGAAAACTCTGAATCGCTACTGGAAATCAAAAGTCAAAATCTTAAAAATTTCTGGACTCGCCTCCAAGCGGCTCATGACGCCATTGTAGAATCTGACGATTCAGATCTACCACAAAATTTTAAATTATCTGCATACGCCATATACGAAAACTGCTTGGACCAATACGAAGAAACGAAAGCTATGATCTCCGATCAATTAAAGCTCATTAAAGCAATTGCACCTACTCCCCACAGTAGAGTAGAGCTGCCACAAATAGACAATCAAGAGGCAAGTTCAGGCATCCAACTCGAGGTGCCTGCATGTGATACAGAAACCTTTTACGGAGGTTATGAAGAATGGCCGTCCTTCCGGGACATGTTCACAGCCGTTTACATCAACCATCCACAACTATCAAAGGCACAAAAACTGTATCACCTCCGATACAAAACAAAAGGTCAAGCAGGCGAAATAGTTAAACAGTTCGCATTAAATGACGACAATTTCAATTTGGCTTGGGAAGCTCTAGAAGCTAGATTTGAAAACGAAAGAATACTGGTCGATAAGCAAGTAACGACACTATTAAACTTGCCTAAAATTAAGAAAGAAACAAGTGTAGAATTCATTAAACTAGAATCCTCTGTTTCTAATTGTTTGTCGGTTCTATCGACACTTAATATCCCCACAGACAGCTGGGATCCTATACTGGTAAACATTTGCACCGCCGCATGACCAGAAAAGTCGTTACTTCTATGGGAGCAATCGCTCTCATCACGAAAAAAGTGCCCAACGTGGCAACAAATGAAAGATTTTCTCACCACCCAATATGACATTGCGGAAAAGTTAGAAGAAAAAAAAATCAAAACTAAGATCATTAAACACGACCAAAATATAAGCTTCAATAGACCCCAAGCTAGAAGCAACAAAAATTTAATTAAAAGCTTTCACAAAACGCACTCGTTCATATCCGAACAGAAAAAATACACGTCATGCGAACTATGCACAAGAGGGCATAAGCTTAAAACTTGCGAGAAGTTTAAAAAATTAAATATTAATGAAAGGAACAACTTTGTCAGATCAAAAAGACTCTGTACAAACTGCTTTTTCCATACACACAATCTTAAAAATTGCAAAAGCAAATATAATTGCTTCTATTGTCATAAAAGACATCATACTCGTACAATGCTTCATAACAGCACATATCACATCTCACCTCAAAGGAGCGCATATACAAAAAGAACCACGGGTTTAATTCCAAAAGCAAATCCCGAAAGCCAAAATATTAAAAATTGCCAAGAGACACCATGCTGCTCAAAGGCACACAAATCTCAAACGCTACACAGCGAAACACAAAGTGGACTAGTTACAGAACTAGTTACCACCACATCAACTCAAGCTGCGAAAAAACCAAATAAATGCCTTAATTCACAATTAAGGAAATTTCAAGATATAGGGAAACTTCCCCAAATATTAAACAAAACTAAAGAAGATCAGTATTGTGAGGACTTTTCTAAAGCCACAACTACTCGATCAAATAATGGCCGGTACGTCGTACGACAACCACTAGAGCCACAATTTTGCAATACCCCACATAAAGGTATAAAAAACAAAGTCAGAGTTACCTCTGACAATCCAAATTGTTAAAAGCATATACATCTTTTCGGCCCCGCAGGATGGCTTTCGCCAATAATGGGAAAAAAAAACAATTCTGAACAACTCCTAGAGCGGCGGCGGGCTACTAAACGCCAAATTAGTGCATACGCACTAAAACATAAAATATAGCACAGTTGTATCAAAAAGCGGAAAAATCGACACTTTCATACATTTTCAAAAGTAAATAAAATCTCAAAAATAAGTTAAGGAATCACCATATTCCCAATGCGATAAAGTGACGTACCTACTCTTACAAAAAGCAAAGATCGCTCTTATCGCATCTATTCAAGCGCTCCTCATATGGATGAGTTATGGAAATCAGCTATACAAAGCTTCAAATTAAATATAAAGAATTATCTACTCCACGAATTGAAGCCGTTCTCTATTCACGGCCACTCCCAATAAACAACCAGTATACCAAACCGATGAAGTAAGAAATTTTAAATAACCGCTAATCAAATTAATAAAAGCAAACAAATAATACACTTGTTTGCCTTAATAATGAGTCGTCAAAAAAGCGAATTCAAACAAGCACGCAAATTAAAATGCATAGAAAGACATGTGTCTTATTTAAATCAAAATCCGTTCTCTGCACAACCGGATCAATGTGAGTATATTACAACTCCTTCATCAAATACTTCTGCTGTCAGAATGTATTCTGCGCCTAGGCTACTCCACCAGCAGTATGCCGATATATGTACATGCAACAGCACAAAAGCGTAATACTAGGCAAAATATTCGCCTAGGGGGCCCAGGATGTTTAAATGAGTTAAGCATCCACCCCCTCTACCCGGTAAAACTGGCGCATCCTAATCCTACAGTGTAATTCACCACAGCTGATGGCACTACTGCACAACTCAACACATCTGTACGCCAACCCACTCAACAAAAAGGATGGGCATCGGGAAAGCACTTCACTTCGTCTCACACAATTCGATCATCAACACGTCACGCTCTATACTTCGCCGCGTCAACGCACCATTCAATTGAATCTTCGCCAGATTTCGTCTCAACCCGGTTCCTGTGAGCGATCAACTCTGACTTAGCAACAATTTCGCAGTGCGATTAATTAAGCTCGCCCAACCGATAACATTTAAATATATTTAAATTATATTGTATTTTAAATATAAAACAAATTAAAGTAAATAGTACAACTAATTACCCGCGTATTTTCATTTGCAATTTTCTTCGCGGGTGTAAGTGGGATTTGAATATCCAAATAAACTCCGGAAATAAACACTCATCATGCAAGAAATCCAGCAAGACCTACGCGAATACGACGTCGTGTTTTGGAAGATATGTTCCGTGCTGCATTTGATTACGACCCTTCAATCGACTATAATGTACATGGATATATTGGAATGATGGATGTTATAAACGGATGGATGTGAAGCGGCTAAATTCTCGGGTGAAACGGCTGGAATGTGTTGCGCTAACGGGAAAGTAAAATTGCCGCAATTCAAACCGCCTCCTGAACCATTACAATCATTAACTTTTGAGACATCACCAGAATCAAAACATTTTTTAAATCATATACAAGAGTACAATTCGTCTTTTCAAATGACTTCTTTCGACGCTACAAAAATTATAAGAGATCAATTTATGCCGACATTTAAGGTGATTGCATGGAATATTTGATGGTTTTTTCAATGAATAGGGAAAAATTTATTCCTATAACATTGCATACATATTACAGATCCAAGGTAGAATTTATCACCTAGCGGGTTCATTGTTACCGCTCCCCGACGCTAACAATCAATTTTTACAAATATACATATTTCATCTTATATATAAAAATGAATCGCAAAATGTGTTGGTAAGCGCATAACTCAAAAACGCCTGGACCAATTTTGCCAATTCTTTTTTTAAAATGTTCGTTGAGGCTCAAGGATGGTTTTTACGGAAATTTCGAATAATTGCCGGAAAATCCCTAAAAAGAACCCTTTTATTTTTCCCATACAAGAATGCTGTTAGTAACGCTAATGCTCGAGAACGGCTGAACCAATCTTGATGAAATTTTCAGAGGTTGTTCGCTGTGGATCGAGGAAAGTTTAAAAATAAAAAACCGTATGCCTTTCGTGAGGAAAAATCGGAAGATTGGACAATTCAAAAAAAAAGAACTTTTTTTCATACAAAATTTTTTTTTCAACTTTTTTCCTTTTGTTTTTCTATTATTTTAATTGTTCAAATTTGCCATTTGCTTTCTTTATTTCGGCTATTCAAAAAAAAATTTGGAAATTATTCAGTGAAAGCATTATGTGTGTTTCACACAAAGTGACCAATTACAGATTGAACTTTGTTACGATGCCACGAAGAAGTCGCGCTAATAGTGGTCGGCGTTCTTTTTGGCATCAACATCTATTGGCAGCCAAAGGCACATTACCGAGTACTCCCATGATGCGATGACATACGTGCGATCACTCAGCAAGCAATCGTCACGATCGTCAAACAACAGCTGTGATGTCTGATGGACTTTATCTTAAAGCAACGTATGGTATAAATGGTGCTGTTAGATGTACTCTGTTGAGGGGCAAAAAAAAGGTTTGTCGCACGCACACATTCTTCTTTGGATGATGGATTGGTGGCGGTGGTTACACCAGATGAAATTGATGAAATCATTTCTGCGGAAATTCCTGATCCAGAGAAAGACCCAGACCTTACGGACACTAGAATCCTTTTTCGGTTTGTATGTCAGCATTCAATTTAGAAGAGTGAATATCGAAGTTGACGACACATGGATCTTACTATATTCCCCACTATTTTTTAATTCACATTCAAAACTCATATCAATGTTGAGTATTGTAGTTTGTTGAAGCAACTGCACTAAAGCGCTTTGTAGGAAATTTACTACTGAAATTAATGAACGTTTTCAACCCAGAGAATACGGTACAGCCAGAGGAAACACCGCCAGCAACAAAATTAACATTGACGAGTTTTTTCTCAACTTGCGTCTGTGATCCATTTGGGAGAACATTGCTCTGTTCGGAAATATCTTGATATTTTACATGGAATGCATCGTCGAGGAAATAGCAGAAAGCAAGGCTAACCAGTAGATGAACATCCAGGTGTTTTCTCAACTAATGCATTAGGACGAATTTACACAATCCACCTGAAAAACGACGATTGCTTCTTTCTTCGGTTGATATTGATTACTGTACGCTATTCAACTTCATTTGAGTCATTGCGTAGTGTGAATGGTACGGTGTGTGCAACTTTTTGAGAATGTTTGCAATTACAATTGCTTAAACATGTTAATCACTGGAATCAAACGATGGACGATGAGATAGCTACTTCGAATACAAATGAAGATCGCACACTTTTCGCGATAATCATTTCGACATATCAGCCTTCACAGCCGCGTCAATTATGGGATACGTGCAATAATGATATTGCCGAAGACATTTTATAGTACATCGCTTTCGCTAAGAATTGGAAATGGGTCAATTCCGGTTAATACTTCCGATGGTTTGATATAAATTCCATCTGCCGTTTATCAGTTCACGAAAGATGAACTCAGCGCGAATGTTCGGACATTGGACAAATTATCGTAACTATGATTCCTTAAGTGCACGCACAATGTTAGCTGACAAAAATACTGATGTTGTTGACTTAAACTGAAAGATTCAAAGTCAAATTCTGGGAGACTTCCGCTCATACAAATCGATCGATCGTCTTGACTATACATACAAAATAAAACGTTTGTATGGGAAAAAGGAAAGGGCTGTTTTTTGGGGTTTTCCGGCAACTTTCGTAATTTTTTCTTACATAAGAACCTTCTCCTAATAATAAAAAATACAACAAAAATCGGCCAAATTGGTTCTGCCGTTTATGAGTGATGAAATTACAAAGAAAGTGGCATTGATTTTTATATATATAGATTAGTGTGGTGACAAAAATAAAAATGTGAACAGAGTGGAGAGAAACAGAGTGCAACTAGTAAACTGTTCCAAGAAACAAAAAGAATCCACACAATCGCACAGTGATTCGCCTGGATCATTGCAGGCGGAGAAAAGTCAATGTAAACAATCAAATAATTGACAGTACTTTGATTATAACAACCCTTGATATGTCACAATTTTAAGTAAGAATTGCGCAAAATATTCTAATACGGTTAACTACAACAAGTTTAATCGAAGTGATACGGCGTTATCATTTTTATGTTTTCAATTTAAATAATAAATACATTATAAATAGTGATTTAACGAGGTTTGCAGAGGAAAACACGACTGCTGATGAATGGACTTTAATTTAGACGGTATGTATGTTTATTTTATGCAATTTAATACTTGATTCGCGTTTAGCTAATACGTTGTACGGGGTTTTGAAAACTCATATAAAAATGTTTGTGTTCTTTTTATTTTCAAATTTTTAACGTATGCAACTTTTTTTATCCACATATATCCAAGCTAATGTTTGAATATTGTATAACGGCAACCTTAAGCTATACAATGACCTTTGATCGAGTACCACATCTTTCCCCCATAATTTTTAATTATTTTTTTTCCAGATCGAGTTTGCTCTATTTCAAAAATGCAGTTTTTTTGAAGAATGGCGAAAATGTAAAATAGAGCAAAATTCCCGGTTAGTGGTTTATGTTTTCACAAAATTTAGTGCTACAGATGTAACGCCTGATACACAGAATGATATAAAGTTAAAAATTTCGAGTGTTTCGTCAAATTTTCCAAAAAATGGACTGAAGCAAATATGAAAAATGAAATTGAACGTTTTTTAAACAAAAATCGCAGTTGGTTAGAAGGAGCACATTTACAATTTCACCTACAAATGGAACATCCCTGTCCTACCTCATCAACTGGAAGAAATCGACCTCAAGATAGACCAAAAAAAAATTTTGAAGAGTCGTCTTTTAAAACGAAAAAACGAAGGGTTGAAGACTTACTAGAATCGCGAAGTGTCATCGAGTTGACCGTAGCCGCTGTAGTAGCAAATCGATTGGAGGGTAATAGAAACAGAGCAACTTCGATTAGAGAAAGTTTGGAATCTACAGAAAAAAAGAAGTCTGGTAATACTACATGCGAAGGCAGGCAATTGACAAGCTTATTATGTGGATTCTAAGTGCACAAGTTACTCATATAAACAGACGAGAAAATGGTCATTGATGGCGGGACATAAAGTTTTTCCATCCTATTTTAGTTTACGTAAGTCTAAAAATTTATGCTACCCTGCAGATGAGCATATCTTGGTAACAGAAACGCGCGCCGAAAGTAAACTTCAAGCCATTTTGGATAAAATCGCTAAACGTTTAATTGAAGCGCAAAGTGAAGTTTTCAAAGCAAAAATATATCTTCTAATTCGTCACACTAATCAGCAAATGGGGATGTGACGGGAGCTCCGGCCATAGCGCTTACAAACAGAAATTTGAGAACTGCAATGCTACTGATGAGTATCTGTGAGATTGAGTGACGATGCCAGCCAAAATATTTTATTGCGTAATCCGCGGCCTTCGTCCACACTTTATTGTCGCCCAATTAAGCTGATTTTTTTAAAGGAAACAACTGATTTTACTACATAAGAAACTAACAAGGTTTTGGAATCAACTCACTCAGAGAAGTTCCCAAAAAGAGAACAGATAAATTATCGGTGGAAGTTCTCAATTTAATTGTCCCGCCTTCAATTCCATCAAAATTACCACGTCAGGTAACATGTGACCATGACGATAAAGATTATGTAGCATCTGATTCAGGTGAATCTAACAGTGATGATGAGTCGTTTAATGAGTAATGATGTAGTAGTATTAAACATTTTGTTGTTGTGTGTTATTGTTATTTTTATGTTATTGTTAATATTAGGTCTGTTCGTAGAAAAACCCCTTATTAGTCAGCACGTTTCTCATTAGTTGAAATGTAATGGACTTACAAACAGATTTCTATGCATTTCAACCAATGAAAAACGCGATGATTAGTAAGAGATTTTCTACGAACACACCTATTATTGTTATTTTAATTTTCTCTACGTTCAAGTAAACGTAATTGTATGTTCTGATATTAAAAAAATAATTAAATATATTTTTTTTTGTTTTCTATACGTAAATCTAAAAAAATATATTAATTTTTTCAATGAAACTTAAGATAATTAATCAACACGACCAGCATATATTAAATTCCCAACTAAAATATTTTTGTCCCCCTAGCTTGTATTAAACGATACACTGTGAATCGGGCGCGAAAATCAAAACAATTAGCTAAAACGAAACAAACGGGCGCGAACAACTAGAACAAATACAAGTATATTTACATACAAACAAACAACTCACCCAAGAAGCCAGCAGAGAAGGATAAATAGGAGACGTTCTCTGAAGCCAGACTGCTGGAAGACTATAGAAGATACAAGGAATTGGCAATAAAATCTCATACATATGTACATTCATACATATGTATATACAAATATTAGCCCCCAAAAAAAGCCCCTGCGGGAAGATAAAGTGAGTTGTGTCGATTCCATTTATTATTATTGTATCTTAAGCACATATGCACATACATATGTATTCCTAAAATCACAGTTTTATATAATAATGCATATAACCTGTATTAAAAAATCCGTTTGGGTAATATAACAAAACTGGTACCAAACGGTAATAACTTACGTTTCCGAAAAAAAAAATCAAAATGCCTACATATATAAAATAAATATATTTCTACAAGCATTTACTTGCGAAAAATTTTCGGCAATATCCCTTCTGCTTAATAAAGCAGCATGTCAGATGCATATAACAAAATAAGCAAAGGCAACCATTCAAATTACGATATAAAAAGCAACACAAAAAAAATATAAAACAACAAAACCAACATACCTATGCATATTTACCGAGTGCAGGTATATTACACGTATTTATATATAATAGTGCATACGGAAAACATCTGTTTTACCGAATTCGTTATCGCGCTCTCTTCGTCGTGTAAATATATTGCTAAAACAAAAGCAAACAGAGTTACACAAAACATTACAGCATATTCTTTGACCATATACCTGTACATTAGCACAAGCAAAGCGCATTGATCTCTTCAACGAGCTCTCAATCGCACAAAGCATAAGTACATACATACATATGTATATACAAGTCCGAGTATTAGGGTGTACCTAAATACAAAATTTCGGACATCAAATATTTTAATGTATAAAAACGCGGTTTAATAGTAATTAACGATTCAAAGTAAAATATAAATACAAATAATACCAATGCAAGTACATATATACAAAACGATATTAATAAAATATACGTTTGTACTGATATAATCTGAAAAAACTCTTATTTATTTAAAAGAGTATACAATTTGTTACACTACATCGCTTCGATTAGATACTACAAATCAGTTTACACTGAGAAAAATTTAATTAACTTTGACAAATACTTTATATATAAATATATAAAATAAGAAATATAAATATTTTTATAATATAACAAAAATGGTTAACAACGAAAAAAATCAAAATAAACCTGCAGGAGCTACACGCTCAAAACAGGCTATTAAATTTATTTCACAAAGTGACAGTATATTACGATACTGCACTAGATTTGCCTCTTCACCGATTCATGAGAACTCTGAATCGTTATTAGAAATAAAAAGCCAAAACCTTAAAAATTTTTGGACTCGCCTCCAAGCGGCTCATGACGTCATTCTAGATTCTGACGATTCAGATATACACAATTTCAAATCCTCGGCTTACGCAATATACGAAAACTGCTTAGACCAGTATGAAGAAACGAAAGCTATGATCTCCGATCAATTAAAGCTAATAAAAGCAATTGCACCTACTCCCCACAGTAGAGTAGAGCTGCCACAAATAGACAGTCAAGAGGCAAGTTCAGGCATCCACCTCGAGGTGCCCGCATGTGACACAGAAACCTTTTACGGAGGTTATGAAGAATGGCCGTCCTTCCGGGACATGTTTACGGCCGTGTACATAAACCATTATCAATTATCACATGCGCAAAAATTGTATCACCTCAGATACAAAACTAAAGGTCAAGCAGGCGAAATAGTCAAACAGTTCGCATTAAATGACGATAATTTCAATTTGGCTTGGGAAGCTCTAAAAGCTAGATATGAAAACGACAGAATACTGGTCGATAAGCAAGTAACTACACTAATGAACTTGCCAAAAATTAAGAAAGGAACAAGTGTAGAATTCATCAAACTAGAATCCACTGTTTCAAATTGTTTGTCGATTCTATCGACACTAAATATTCCCACAGACAGCTGGGACCCAATTCTGGTAAACATATGCACCGCCGCATTACCAGAAAAGTCGTTACTTCTTTGGGAGCAATCACTCTCATCACGAAAAAAGTGCCCAACGTGGCAGCAAATGAAAAATTTTCTCACCGCCCAATATGAAATTGCGGAAAGGTTAGAAGAAAAAATAATCAAAACTAAGATCATTAAACACGACCAAAATAGAAGCTTCAATAGACCCCAAGCTAGAAGCAACAAAAATTTAAACAAAAGCTTTCACAAAACGCTCTCGTTCATATCCGAACAGAACAAATATATGTCATGCGAACTATGTACAGGAGGGCATAAACTCAAAACTTGCGAGAAGTTTAAAAAATTAAATATTAACGAAAGGAACAACTTTGTCAGATCAAAAAGACTCTGTACAAACTGCTTGTCCTATACACACAATCTTAAAAATTGAGACAAGAGACACCATGTTGCTCAAAGGCACAAAAAGTTCAAACGCTGCACAGCGAAGCACAAAGTGGACTAGTTATAGAACCAGTTACCACCAGAACAACTCAGGTTGAGAACAAAAACCTTAATTCACAATTAAGTAAATCGCAAAAGTTAAAGAAACTTCCATTAGCAAACAAAACTATAAAAGATCAGTATTGTGAGCACTTCTCTAAAGCCACAACTACTGGATCAAATAATGGCCGTACGTCCATACGGCACGGTTATGTGGCCCGCTGCTAAACGCCAAATAAGTGCATATGCACTAAAACATAAAATACAACAAAATTTTCTCCAAAAGTCGAAAAATCGACACATTTTATACACTATTGCCCCATAGAGGCTTAAATTTTCAAATGTAAATAAAATCAAAAAGGAAGTTAAGGGATCACAATACTCCCAATGCGATACATTGACGCACCTACGCTTACAAGCTAAGGTCGCTTTTAGCACATCTATCAAAGCGCTCCCCATATGGGTGGGTTATGGGAATTAGCTACATAAAGCATCAAATTAATTATGAAGAATTCTCTACTCCACGAATCGAAGCCGTTCCCCATTCACGGCCACTCTCGCAAGATCCCTCTATTGTCACAGTCCTAACTCCAGGGCTAAGGAGTACCCATTCTGGCCATATCTGAGCCAGGCGTGGAGATACTATCCTTCAAAGAATAAATAAAATGCAAACCATTTTAGAAAAGGCAAAGAATACATTACCGGTATACCAAACCGATAAAATAGGAAACTGTAAATAACCGCTAATAAAATGAAAAAAACCAAATAACTTTTTTGCTATAATAATGCAATAAGTCGTCAAAATACGCTTTTATTACTGCCTCAAGCGCCAATACTTACACAAAATACAAATTTCTATTAAAAGCAAAATCGCTTCTTACAGCTAATATTCTGCGCCCTCGGCTACTCCACCAACAGTAAGCCGAGTTGTCTGTCTCAGATTATATATATATGACTAGGCAAAATATTCGCCTAGGGGGCCCAGGATGTTTAACTGAGTTAAGGATCCACCCCCTATACTCGGTAAAACTGGCGCATCCTAATGCAACAGCGCAATTCACCACACCACACCAACACAACTCACCACATCTGTTCCCACTCAACAAAAAGGATGGACAACGGGATGGGACTCACAAGCCGCGCATCAACATTCGACACACACATTTTCGCACGTCAACATTCGCCAGCTGCAGTTCGCCCATCAACACTTCAACTTTCGGTATACGCCGATTCGACTCTACACTGCGCCGCGGAAGCACAAATTTTCGTTGTTTCGACACCCAACCCGCTCGCTGCAATTAACTCGCTTATACATCATATATGTACATATGTATGTACATACTCGTATACTAAACCGGATCAATCCAGCATTCATCATTCAACAACCAACTTTATACTTATCATACATTTTTATTGTTAAATGTGAAGTGTCAAAATTCATATTTTTAATTAAAGTATATTGTATTGAAAAATATAAAAGTATTTTTTCTTGCCCCCGTGTAAACATATATCAACATAGACAACATATCTATTTTCTAAAACTTAAAAATATTCCGTCATGATCACTATAAAGTGTTTCATGTGTGATACATGAGGTTTGTCTATACCCAATCTATTGCTGTTTGCTGTTTTGTTGTGGCGGCGTTGTCCAATATAGATTGAAATCCCAACTGTTGTAATCGACACTCTAAATCGTCAGTTGCTGTGAGGCAACATATGTTAAAGTCTCCAAGGACTACTGATGGTTCATTAAACTGCTCATTTCTCTGACGGATATTATTTACAAACTGCACTCTAAATTGTGGCAGTCTATACGTGGGGTTTCTGTACACAAGTGGTAAAGAAACTGTCGATCTGTTTACGTTTATTAGTTGGTAAACGTTTGCTGAACCCGTGACGTTCCTTGAGAATGATCCTTCTGATAGATCTGGGCACCGCTCTTTTCTTGCGTATATTATAAGGCCGTTGGCCGGGTGTCGACCTTGTTTCCTTTGTTTCTCCATCAAGGCGTGAAATAACATTATAGCCCTCTATTGGAAATTTTTCTTGAGATAAAGCCCAAGTCTCAGCAAACCACAAAATATCTGCAGAACAAAACAGTTTATCTGATCTGATATCCGCAATATGCTTGTTTAGACTCCTTACATTTTGGTAACAAATATACAGGCGTTGTTCCGATTTTTCGGCTAAAAATCTGTAGCATTTCTTCAACGCACCTCCTCAATCTATTATAATGAGTTTTAATGGGATCCTGCTGTCCAAATGGGTTCGAAGGAGAAAATTTCCCGATTATATATAATCCATTGGCATTTGTGGCTCTGCTACATCCTACATATAAAGCTGATCTACCCTCTAGATGAACTGCAAATTGAGCGTACGTTGACAGGGAACTGTCTACGTTCTATAGTTATTTGTTCATTTCGTTTGTATAGGAATGATCGGACCATGCTCATGATTGGTGTCCAATCTGCATTTCTTTCTTTCCGTCTTGATCAACTCTTGATTCTGCGAATTTCTTCCATAGTCGCACCACTGTGATTTCAGGTGCAGACGATTCGGACTAATCCATCACTCGTGCTTATGCTGACTGTTACCATGTATTTAATCGACGTTTTGAGCTGCAATGTATGAGGCATTCCCTGTGTTTCTGATGGCTTGAAACCCTTCACAGCTTCTAATATTTTTGCTTTGCTGCGTTCTGTTAAGGAACTTGACTTAATTGTATCCTTCGCAGTCAAAATGAACGCGTTGGTCATCGTGTCCGCCAGTTTTGTTGTATTGAAATTATTTACCCCAGCATTTGAATAAAAGAGATGGATGGCTTCGTTGGGTAACTCGTTAAAGGTCTTTTCCCTGCTTTTGATTAATTGGATGTCAGCGTGTGTCATATTTTCCTCTGACATGTTGTTTAAAGCGATGGCAAATTCTTGATCTTCACGCTGACGCATTATTTCGGTGAGTTTGAAGTATCGAAATTGATCCCAGAGCGGGGTTCCTGTAATTTCATTGTAATGATCATTGCCATTCGGCGCAAATATCCATCGATCTCCTACTGGTGGAAACTGTTTTAAGTCACCAAACACGATAAATGGAATGCCTCCAAAGTAAGCACTGCTCCTAAAAATTGAGATTAGCATGACTGGTGTTCAATGTGTCACTATTGAGGGGCCGAAGATCGGGGGAGGACTGGTTGACGGTGAGTGCAAAAATGAAATGAAGTGTAAGTCCTCCAATTCCAAATGCTGCTTTGCCAGTGGGTGCGCAGAGTAACACCTTGGCTGTTTCGGGGTTAGTTCCTGGTACACTGTTAGCGCGCAATGTCAACGACTGATATATAGTCAGTCTCGACATCATTATTTAAGCTCCGTTTTTTCATTTCTCCATTGGTGAAATATCATGTCAGTTTCTCTGAAGAAATCATCTCTTGAATTTTCAACGCTGAAACGTTTCCAGCGCAGAATAAGTGCTTGCTTCCTTTTCCTTAAAATCGCTGATCCATCTTTTAATGGTATTGGAAGTGCAGCTGTCGTGTTATTCTCGTTTTCTACTTCATTTTAGTCTTCATTATTAACAGAAATATTCCTACTTGTTTTGGAAAATCTGAACCATGCTGCACAATCTGCTATGCGTAGTTCTTCCTATTGATCGGGCGTTTGAGAGTAGTGCTCCAGTACACTCGGAACATACTTGTATATGTCCGTAGAATTCTCCTGTAAAGCATCCTATATGTGATGTGTTTATAAATATCTCCCCATTACTCGCTTCCGATAAATGCAGTCCCAAAATATTATAAGCTGCTTCTTGAGCCGATATTTCCGACCCGTTTTCAAATTTGTTTACGATGTGCTGCAGTTTTCTTTTAATGGAGTAATTCCCAGCATTTATTTCCTCCATGGTTTGTCTCAGTAGTGTTGATACCCTTCCATTGGATTTATTTATATAATTAATTATATAGCTGCAGCAAGCGTAGGCGTCCAAAATGAATTGAGTATCCATATTTGCTCTATGCAAATTAAGAATATTTTTATTGTAAGCATTTAGAAGCCTGTCCAAAAATTTTCTCTTTAAGAAAATGTGTGGCTTTTTTACAGATGAGCGAAGATCGAGCTTGTATCCTTCATAGTCAGTGTTAATCCGCTCATCCTCCAAAGGATTTTCAAAGCAGTTCAAATGTATTATTTCTTCTTCTGCGAGATCCGTCAGAGTTCCTGTATTTTTAGAAATCGAAGTTTGTGTTGCTCAATACCTTCCTCATTTTCTAAGGGGAAAAGAGTTTCTGTCCGCAGCATCGACGGATATGGCATGTTGAATCGGCACACTTGTTTTCCATGCAGGTCTTTTAGGCAAGCTCGACCATGTCTGTGTTTTTGGTACTGAATAAATTCCTGTAAGTCCAAACATCCCCATCAGTCGTAATGTGTCGGTCGATGACAGTTTCAACTTCAGTTGTGTTGATGATTCCATCACTTTCCAATTGCGGTGCATCGCTAAACCAGTACATGCCATGACAATGTGGTGATACCCTATGCTGAAATTCAATTCTTTAATAGTAACGGACTACAAAATTTCCTCCAAACAGTCCGTTTTGTAACAATTTCAGCATTTGGCGGAATCGATTGTCGAAATATCTGGAACATGTAACTGGATCTGTCTTTATCAGTCTGGCCTTTTCAGAACTTGATTGATTGACTTTAATGTCTACTTTACCTACTAGTTACTTTAATATGACCAACAGCTCCGGCCATTTTGTTTCTGCAGCTGACATTGTTATGAAGAATGTTCGCAATTCAAACTGACGGATCATGGCTTAAATTTTTTTCTTTTCAGCCTCCCAATGTGCAGGTGTGGATCGAAGTCTTTTGGTATTTGCTGGATAAGGTTTTTGCTGGGTAAGGTTGCTGACATAGTTTTCATCCCTCACATTTGCAGCAGTTATATTTCTTGATCCCGACTTTTTGCGCAGGCAAATAGGAATAGAATTTTTGATACGCTTCAACTCGTAGAACTTATAAATATACAGAAGCACGTCCACAGGCACGTAATCGTCGATCATAGCGTCGTATTTCAGATCGTGCAATTTTGCTATAAGTTGTTCATTCCGCAGAAAATTGTTGGATGCGACAACTCCTGAGCATCATCGTCGGTTGTAACGTCCCTTGGGCATCTACCTTGCCCTGGTGCCATTGCAACCCGTTTAATCGATCTGTTTTCAAGGGGTTCATTGTCCATCAAAGTTTCCTGGCCACATGGATTTAATTCCTCTTCCATTTCCTGTACATTTTCCTGACGGGCATTAAGCAGGTTTATTACTGCTACTTCATCTGCAGGATCCGCAATAAATGGCACAGTTTCCTACATTTGGCAGCCAATCACTTGACATTTGAATGTTGGGCTTAACTTAGAGCTCTGTACCCAACAGATAATTCAGTGCCTGCGTTTTTTCGTTTGGTACTCGGAAAAATATGTTCCTAAACACCTGCAATATTTTTGCTGGTCGCACTGTCTCCGTCATAAAATTTTGCTGATATTCCAAGCGACATTTCGGTGCTCTTGAATAATATGGCTGTTGTCAAACCTTCGTGTCAGCATGGTGACTGTCTCAACAACAGAAATCGGGATATTTACTACTGCTCCACGAATAGCGCATGGCCGTTCATATCCTAAAGATATGATGCGCATAAATGGAATACTCGGGGATATTAGCCTTTCCTCCAGGTACGTTAAATCTTGAAGGCATTCCGGAATATCAGGAAACTCCATTCATCCTGAGAGGCCGATATTTGGTATTTTAACAATCCGATAGCAGGTACTACAGAAATTATATTTTTGGTCCAAAGATGGAAACTTTGATGACAAGTAAAAAACTTTTCTTGCATCTTCCGAGTATGTGAACTTTGATGAGGTCTGACGTTTGTCAAACTTTTTTACTTGGTGAAGGAACCAAGTGCCCGACAACACACGCATATCTCAGTGGGCCCTTTTTTATTAATATTGTGTACGTATCAAAGATGTTGGCAGCTCGACGTTGGCGTGCTTGTTCTTCTAAAAGTGCATCAGGAGAAAGTTCACGACGTCTTCTGATATTCCTCCTGGCTTGCTTTTCGCTCTCCAACTGACGATTTGGATCCGACCTATGGAGTCGTACTCTTTCCATCGTTGATTCCTGCTCGTTTGCAAGTTTTAGCCTGGTTTGCTGGCGTGTCACTCTTCTTTGAGAAGAATTTAAAACGTCTTCTTATTGGATCTCCTCGACGACTTCTTCGCCATGCTGCATCTCGTTGCTCTTCCGTCTTCTCTGGTTATTGAATTCTGCCATCGTACAGAACGTTCCAACTCATACCAAATTTCGTGAAGATATATCGTCAAATGAGGAAGTTTTTCATGCAAGCATTTGATTCCGATCATTCAGATTGTGTGGCAGCTATATTAACCCTTTCGATCCGAAAAGCCGTTGAAGTAAATAAAATGTATTTCGCATAATTAATCGAGATGACAGGTATGGGAAAAACATATTTTCCATTAAAAAACGAGTTCAATGAATCAGAGGCGGAGGGAGGGGTTAGGAAAAGTATGTCCCGTCAGTATTTTTGGATGGGACATATTTATCCCGATCAGTACTTAACGCTCCCAAGGCTTACATATTATTTCAACTGGTTTTTATATGAAAGCTAGTTTTACATATTTGTAATACAATGAACATTTTCGGTAATCACAAGTGAAATACATATCCCATATTATGTAGACTATAAAAAACTAAATTTGAAATGAATTAAAATAATATGAAAATTAATTTATTTGTGATAAGGTGCAAAACAGTCCTTGCAGAGAAGAATCTGACATTCTTCACATATTGTTTTTGTACGTCTCTATTTCTTTTGTTCGGCGGAACCAGCACAACGCCTCCGATTGCATCGGTAGGTGCCCAGCACTTATTTTTCTTTTTCTACCAGATATACCACTGCGACGAACAGATGCCTTCGTCTTTCCCTCTTCAATCATGTTTTCAGCCAAAACTATCATAAAATCAAATAATGGGTTTTGTTTTCGTCCCAGTTGAGAACTGATTACCCAGGAATTTCCAACAGAGATCATAAGTAGTATATACAAAACTTTTTTCCATCATTTGATAGACTTCCGGTCCAATTCGTATTGGCCTGCGATTTGGTCAGCTCGATCAACCGCTCCCATTATCTGTCTGTAAAATTTTATCATTCCAGGGCAGTCTACATTGAATTTGTCGAAATTTCAGATAAATGACAATTACTTACAACGATTACTTCCTTGGTATCATGCCATTTGGCAAACATCAAAATTGTGTTGCTTTCTCGGAAAATGGATTGACCCTTCTTGAGCTTAATATTAATTACTGGCAATTTCTTATGGTTTGGAATAGCAGTTCCTAACGCGGCATAATTCAAATTTTTAAGGAGGTTAATACTGGTGAAGAGTTAACTTCTTGTAAATTGTCTCCTACTACCTCGTCTTGGTGATCAATACTCTTATGTTCAGCATCACTGCTTTCAGTAGTAGACTCCTCACCATCTGTAGGCTTATATCTATCACTACTAACGCCCGAAAAGTCTTCACCTTCATCAGAAGACTCCAAGATATTAGCAATTTCATTGCGATCTATTGATTTTGACATTTTTAGTCGGTACAAAAGTTATAAAATTATTAATTGAAATAAAACGTTGACAATAAATGTGTGCGTCGGATCCTGACTGGGACATTTTTAGCCCAACAAGAATACTGATGGGACACATATATCCCACAAACTTATAGATATCAATAATTACAAAAATACAATATAATATTAGTACTCACCGACTTCACAATATGTCAAAAACACTAACACAACTATTTATTAAGGTTTCAGTCGATTTAAAAACAGTAAACTTACAAATATCGAAAAATTCACTGCGAATTATGAAATATGCGTCCATCCAATCGTTCTATTTTGGCAAAGAAACACGCGTTTATTATTTAAAATACCACGAATGTAAACAAATACCGTTAAGAATAGTATAACCTACGAAAAGGGACTAATCTAAACTCTTTTAACCACTTATTTTCTACGCTAGGTATCAGTGAAAATACAACGGGACACATAGGACCCGTTCGGAGCGAAAGGGTTAAAGTGATTCAAAAAAAACCAAAAAAAAATTTTTTCGTTTGGTACTCGGAAAAATATGTTCCTAAACACCTCTAAGAAATCCTCTCCAAACATGAGTTTTTAATTGTAACAGGAAGATCCTCCTACATACAGTTTTCTATTTTTTCTTATTATCAGATAGAAAAATTTATATCTCGCTTCCAACTATTTAAAAAATATATTGTCCCTTAGATTTTGTAGGAAATTGAACGCTCTACAAAAAAGGTCTAATATGATTTTTTCGTAAACCCAAACGTTTAAAGATGTTAACAGTTAAAGTGTGATTATTTTTGGCAAAATTTTTTATTTTTTATGAATTTTATAACTCAATGAAAAAAAATTATTAAGAATGATGAAACTCACAGTTTTGTAGGAAATTTCTTCTTCTTAATTGGCGTAGAAACCGCTTACGCGATTATAGCCGAGTTAACAACAGCGCGCCAGTCGTTTTTTGTTTTCGCTACGTGGCGCCAATTGGATATTCCAAGCGAAGCCAGGTCCTTCTCCACTTGGTCCTTCCAACGGAGTGGAGGTCTTCCTCTTCCTCTGCTTCCCCCGGCGGGTACTGCGTCGAATACTTTCAGAGCTGGAGTGTTTTCATCCATCCGGACAACATGACCTAGCCAGCGTAGCCGCTATCTGTTAATTCGCTGAACTATGTCAATGTCGTCGTATATCTCGTACAGCTCATCGTTCCATCGAATGCGATATTCGCCGTGGCTAATGCGCAAAGAACCATAAATCTTTCGCAGAATTTTTCTCTCGAAAACTCGTAACGTCGACTCATCGGTTGCTGTCATCGCCCAAGCCTCTGCACCATATAGCAGGACGGGAGTTATGAGCGACTTATAGAGTTTAGCTTTTGTTCGTCGACAGAGGACTTTACTTTTCAATTGCCTACTCAGTCCGAAGTAGCACCTGTTGGCAAGAGCAATCGTGCGTTGGATTTCCAGGCTGACAATGTTGGTGGTGTTAATAATGGTTCCTAAATAGACGAAATTATCTACAACTTCAAAGTTATGACTGTCAACAGTGACGTGAGTGCCAAGTCGCGAGTGCGACGACTGTTTGTTTGATGACAGGAGATATTTCGTTTTGCCCTCGTTCACTGCCAGACCCATTTTCTGTGCTTCCTTGTCCAGCCTGGAGAAAGCAGAAATAACGGCGCGGGTGTTGAGTGCGATGATATCAATATCATCGGCATACGCCAGGAGCTGTACACTCTTATAGAAGATGGTACCTTCTCTATTTAGTTCTGCAGCTCGAACTATTTTCTCCAGAAGCAGGTTGAAAAAGTCGAACGATAGGGAGTCGCCTTGTCTGAAACCTCGTTTGGTATCGAACGGCTCGGAGAGGTTCTTCCCGATCCTGACGGAGCTTTTCGCGTTGCTCAACGGCAGTTTACACAGCCGTATTAGTTTTGCGGGGATACCAAATTCAGACATCGCGGCATAAAAGCAGCTCCTTTTCGTGCTGTCGAAAGCAGCTTTGAAATCGACGAAGAGGTGGTGTGTGTCGATTCTTCTTTCACGGGTCTTTTCCAAGATTTGGCGCATGGTGAATATCTGGTCGGTTGTTGATTTTCCAGGTCTGAAGCCACACTGATAAGGTCCAATCAGTTTGTTGACGGTGGGCTTTAATCTTTCACACAATACGCTCGATAGAACCTTATATGCGATGTTGAGGAGGCGAATCCCACGGTTGTTGGCGCAGATTGTGGGGTCTCCTTTTTTATGGATTGGGCACAGCACACTTAAATTCCAATCGGTGGGCATGCTTTCGTCCGACCATATTTTACAAAGAAGCTGATGCATGCTCCTTATCAGTTCTTCGCCGCCGTGTTTAAATAGCTCGGCCGGCAATCCGTCGGCCCCTGCCGCTTTGTTGTTCTTCAGGCAGGCGATTGCTATTCGAACTTTTTCACGGTCGGGCAATGGAACGTCTGCTTCATCGTCATCGATTGGGGAATCGGGTTCGCCTTCTCCTGGCGTTGTGCGTTCACTGCCATTCAGCAGGCTGGAGAAGTGTTCCCTCCATAATTTAAGTATGCTGTGGGCATCGGTTACTAGATCACCTTAGGGGGTTCTACAGGAGTATGCTCCGGTCTTGAAACCTTCTGTAAGCCGCCGCATTTTTTCGTAGAATTTTCGAGCATTACCCTTGTCGGCCAGCTTATCAAGCTCTTCGTACTCACGCATTTCAGCCTCTTTCTTTTTCTGTCTACAAATGCGTCTCGCTTCCCTTTTCAACTCTCGGTATCTATCCCATCCCGCACGTGTTGTGGTCGATCGTAACGTTGCGAGGTAGGCAGCCTGTTTTCTCTCCGCTGCAACACGGCACTCCTCGTCGTCGTACCAGCTGTTCTTTTGCACATTCCGAAAACCAATGGTTTCGGTTGCAGCTGTACGTAAGGAATTTGAAATGCCGTCCCACAGTTCCCTTATACCGGGTTGTTGACGAGTGCTCTCAGAGAGCAGGAGTGCAAACCGAGTAGAAAATCGTTCGGCTGTCTGTTGTGATTGCAGCTTATCGACGTCGAACCTTCCTTGTGTTTGTTGGTGTGTGTTTTTTGCTGCACAGAGGCGGGTGCGAATCATGGCTGCAACAAGATAGTGATCGGAGTCGATGTTAGGACCTCGGAGCGCACGCACATCTAAAACACTGGAGACGTGTCTGCCGTCTGTCACAACATGATCGATCTGGTTAGCAGTTTTTCGATCCGGAGACAGCCAGGTAGCTTGATGAATTTTTTTATGCTGAAATCTAGTACTACAGATAACCATATTTCGGGCCCCGGCGAAGTCGATCAGCCTCAACCCATTTGGGGATGTTTCGTCGTGGAGGCTGAATGTACCGACCGTAGTGCCAAAGATACCTTCTTTACCCACCCTAGCGTTAAAGTCGCCAAGCACGATTTTGACATCGTGGCGGGGGCAACTCTCATAAGTGCGCTCCAAGCACTCATAAAAGAAATCTTTGGTCACATCGTCCTTCTCTTCCGTCGGGGCGTGGGCGCAAATCAGCGATATGTTGAATAGCCTCGCTTTGGTGCGGATTGTGGCTAGATGTCCATTCACCGGAGTGAATGATAGTACTCGGCGACGGAGTCTCTATCCCACCACGAATCCAACACCAAACTTGGGCTCCTTTATATGGCCACTGTAGTAAATATCACAAGGACCCACTTGTCTCTGTCCTTGTCCCGTCCATCGCATTTCTTGGACGGCGGTGATGTCAGCCTTTATTTTTACGAGGACATTAACCAGCTGGGCAGCGGCACCTTCCCAATTAAGGGTCCGGACATTCCAGGTGCATGCCCTCAAATCGTAGTCCTTATTTCGTTTGCCATGGTCGTCATCAAAAGGGGGGTCTCTCATCCGAGGCTGTATTTTCTTTGTCATTGGTAGTGATTTTTACGTGGCGGGTCCCAAACCCAACGCACAACCCTATGTAGGGGATGTTTCGCCTTCTCACATTAGCTCGCCCTCGAACGGATCTTCTTAGGCTGCCCAGAGGATACTTGGTCAAAGACCGGAAGTAGTGAGCTGCTTGAGCCATGTGTAAAAGAATTGTTTCTGGCCACTCCCAAGTGAATGGCGATCAGATAACTTTCCTCACTTGCGTGAACTTCTATACATGACTCCATCCTCCTTGTAGGAAATTTACTGCTGTATAAAAATGGTCTGAGGTGATTTTTCGATTAAGTTAAGCGTTTACGAGATATTCATCGTCAAACATCAATGCATATTAGGGTGGATCAAAAATTTTTTTTTTTTCGTTTGGTACTCTGAAAAATAGGTTTCTTTCAAAATCTATGCATAATAATTTTTTTTCATTAAGTTATAAAATTCATAAGAAATAAAAAATGTTCCCAAAAATAATCACACTTTAACTGTTAATATCTTTTAAACGTTTGGGTTTACGAAAAAATCTTATTTGACCTTCTTTGTAGAGCATTCAATTTCCTACGAAATCTTAAGAACAAGATATTTTTTCAAGTAATTGGAAGCGAGATATAAATTTTTCTATCTGATAATAAGAAAAAATAGAAAACTGTATGTAGGAGGGCCTTCCCGTTACAATTAGAAACTCATATTTGGAGACGCTTTCTAAGAGGTGTCTAGGAACATATTTTTCCGAGTACCAAACGAAAAAAAATTTTTTTTTTTTGAATCACTCTAAGCTATATGCTATATAGAGCCGATCTGAACCATTTCTTCCGATATTACATTATTTCTATGAACAATAACTCATACCAAATTTCGTGAATGAGCAGCTTCTTGAAGAGAAAATTACGTTTGCAAAATTTCAAAACGATATCTTAAAAACTGAGGGACTAGTTCGTATATAAATTATTCAAAATGTATGGTTCAATTTTAAAATTATTTTATTTGCCGTCATCTCGGCTTAGTTGTCAAGTATAAAGTGCCACTTAAAATTATTCCTAACTTAGCTCAAGCCACCAACCCGCATCGCGTTGTGGCTCCTCTGCTGACGTTTTGCTGACCTTGCGCCTCTTGCATGGTGTTTGTTTACTTTGATGTCTGGCCAATGTTCTCACGCAAAATGTGCTGACTTAGCGACATGTGCAGAGTGGTAGGCTCTTATTACGACGGGAATTAGGGTGTGTCGTTTCCTCGCGATAACTCCTCCCCTTCTAAATGGGGAACGTCCTCGGTCCTAAAAGAAGCGGTTTTAATTGCAGTTTCAACGGATTTGGCTATGATAATCTCTCTCTTGGTCCTGCTTATCCTGAGAAGGACGTAAACAGTGAATGCCATGATTAATAAGACACCAAAGGCTAAGAAACCTGTAACGTGGCCATAATGGATTGATCGCTGCAGGTGATTGATCCTTTGAACATTCTCTAGATTCACGTGGTGAAGGTAAGAAGCGCTTAATATTTCTGTGTGCTGCGTCAAGTTGATTGTAGAAGCTCATGGAGTTTCAGGTTTTAGAGGCAAGGTAGAATTTTTGTTATAAAAAGTCGTACCATTAATCTTTACGTTGTTTTTGAAGACCACGAGGTATGTTCCGTTGATCGTAATAGGGACCTCATTATTTTCCTCGATGACAGCCAATTGGTCATTAATGACAACAAAGCCGTCACTTATCGGTGAAATTGGTGTGAGGTTGTTAAATGTTGTACTGCAATTAGCGGTGTTGCGAGTAAGTAGTTGCAGAGCGCATGATGTAGTCGGAGACGGTAAGCAAAACGTTGGTGTTGTGTCGCTGCAGTTCTTTACGGCTACGGTATGGTTATAACACTTGGCTAAGATGGATTCTTCAAGGTGCAGGATTTGGTGGCCATGAGCTACCGGTAAAATAGTAATTTTCTTACATCTAAACATAGGAATCGGATATCTTATTAAAAAGTAAATTATGTTATTATACTGTAATATCTTAATTCTAGCCACTGCCATAACATCGGCCACGGTAAGGTCAGTGAAGTGCTCGTCTCATGTTATGAAATTTATTTCGTTACTGTCTAAGAGAATGGGACTTAAGACCCCAATTTTGGCGAAAGTGACAGCTGTAAACTTTTTTATTAATTGTTTATCATTAGAAACACCTAGGTTCTAGACTAAGTTTAACGAAGGTTGTCTTTATGGACCCTTCTCCCTTTTATTAAAACTGTTGTACCCAAGTCTTTTTCCACCTCTTCCTCAGTATAAAGAGGCGTAAGCTTATTGCCTAGTCTCCTGTTATTTTTAACAAGTACTTTTTCTCCAACAGGGAACTCCCTATCCTGCCTGTTCTTATTATGAGTTGTTAGTTCTCTTTCCTGTGCGTTTCTTAAGCGGCATGGTATTTGGTTGTCATCTCTAATTGAACGAAATACGGTAAGGGCTTCATCCCCGTTACTGTGTGAATGGACCTGTTATACTCAATCGTAGCTAAAAGGACAATTTCCTCAACATCATCAAGATTTTTGTCAAGTTTAAGGCATCGTGCTATTTCCATTAGTGTGCTATGGAATCGCTCCACCTGACCATTTGATGTACTATGTAGTGGTGGAGCATTCGCAATGTCGATATTGAAGTGATTCTTTAATGTAGCTTTGATGCTGTGTGAATTCAGCGACTTCTCATTGTCGCAATAAACTATTCGAGTACCGAAAAACATGTTGAGTAACTGAAGGAGCTGTGGTTTGACATCTACTATCGTTCTTGATTTCAACGACTGTACTATCGCAAATTTTGAAAACTTGTCGATGCACGTCAAGAAGAACTTGGACCCGGTAGAAAATATGTCAATGTGAAGAATTTCTCCACAATATGTTGGTATGGGCGTTTGAGCGATAAGCTGTTTCTTTGGGTGCCGATCATACTTCGCCCGCGAGCAAGTTCGACAATTTCCCACAAATTGTTTAACTTTTTTCTCCATTTTTGGAAAGAAATAATCCTCTAGAATTTGTTTTGTGTTCTCCTGCGCTGCTCGATGCGCTCTGTTATGTTCAGCAGCGATAATTTCCTGCTGCTCATTCGGATTCGTAATGTCGTTAACGAATTTCTCCGTATGTCTGAATTTAACTGTTGGAAACATTTCGACCAGTTCGTGCTGAAACTGTGCAAGTGCATGCAGATCGCAGTGTATTGCGTTTACTGCTGTTGTGTTTACGGCCTCCTGTAAAAGTTCTAATAAATCCTTTTTTTCTCGGTAAGAAATGATATGCCTTGTCTTTTTTCCAAAAATTATAAAAGTTTTTCTTTGAGGTTCTGTACCTACCTCCACAATAATCTGGTTGCGGAAGCAATTTACCGGTTTTTCCGATCTTTCAATTGTATGGGTTGATGATTCCTCGCTATGAATTGTCTCGATGCTCGTGTTATCTAAAGCATTTATATGTTGCCTAGATAGAGCGTCTGCCACCACATTTTCCTTTCCTGGTTTGTAGATAAGCTTTGCGTTGCTTTCGTCTATGAAGGCTTTCCATCTTTTAATTTTCGAATTAGGATTCCTATCCGAAACCGCAAAGGTCAGCGGCTGGTGGTCAGTATAAACATTAAGTTTTGTTACGCCATATAGGTAGTTTCTAAGAGCTTTCAATGCCCATACAATAGCTAACAATTCCCTTTCATTGGTAGCGTAATGCTCCTCGCTCCCGGACAGAGTGCGAGAAATCATGGTAATCGGTTTGCCCTCCTGAGAGAGGACGGCGCCTATAGCATGAGCCGACGCGTCAGTAGTTAGATCGAATGGTTTGTTAAAATCTGGGTACGTCAGGGTTACATCCTCTGACGCTAAAATTTCTTTAATTGTTTCGAAGGTCTTTTTCTGTTCATCCGTCAAATCAATTCTGATTTTTTTGATTGGGACGCAGTAACTCGACCGTATTCGCCTCTCATGATGCTCGACAATGGTTTTGATATTCTAGCGAAATCCCTAATAAAACATCTATAATAACCCGCTAGACCTAGGAATGATCTGAGTCCCTTTAGAGTGGTGGGCTCAGGGAAACTTCGTATTGTGTCGACTTTGTCTGGACACGTTTTTATTCCTCCTTGTGAAACTAAGAACCCCAGGTATTCGACCTCAGTCCTAAAAAATTTGGATTTTTCAACCGACACTCTCATGTTGGCCCTAAATAATTCATTTAAAATTGATTCTATATATTTCAGATGCTGCTGTTTGTTTTCCGAAAAATAATAACATCGTCTACATAGACAAAACAGCTTTTCCCAATATGCTCTCTTAATACGTCGTCTATGGCGCGTTGAAAGATGCTCGGCGCGTTTTTTAATCCAAAAGGTAACCGGCAAAATTCATACTTGCCATTCTTGACAGAGAAAGCTGTTTTTTCCCTATCACGCTCCAATAGTTTAATCTGATGGAAACCAGATTTTAAGTCCAAAGTGGTGAAGTATTTACTACCACCCAAATTGGAAAGAATTCCTGTTATGTCGGGAATTGGGTATTTATCACCGATAGTTTTTTAATTGAGCTTCCGAAAGTCAATAACTAATCTCTGCTTCGCCTGTCCGTTTTCGTCTACCCCCTTTTTCTTTACCACCCATATAGGGTTGTTAAACGGTGATCTTGATGGCCGGATAACTCCATTTGCTAACAAGTCCTTGATTTCTTTGTCCACGAAATCCGCTACACTCAGTGGGTACGGGTATAATCTTGAGTAAACTGGTGTTTCGTCCTCCGTTCGAATTGTTGCTATCACCTTTGTATTGTACGGTAATGCCTCATTGGGGTCAGCAAAAACCCCATTCATCCTTTTGATCATCCTAGAAAAATCTTCCCTAACGTCTGTTGGTACTAGATTTGTTTGAAGCCTAAGATGGCTTACGTCATGACTGGAAATAAAGAGGATTTCCTCCTCACCAAAATCATGATTTATTGTGTTCGATTTAAGGTCAATGTTCGCATGGACCCTGTTTAGTATGTCGAGCTCAATCACGCCATCAAATGATGTTAAGTCCGGTAAGATGAAAAATTCTGCCACTACACCAAATATTTTTATGTAGCATTTTTCCATGATAGAAGTAACCCCGTGAATAGATTTTACAGAGAATGTGTCCCTGAAATGTTGTGTCCTTAAAGCCGGTGTTGGTTTCATATAACTCCTCGACGCACCAGTATCGATAAGGAGTTTCACTTCTTTCCCTCCTAGGGACTTTGAAATCCAGGGTAGGAGGGACCTTGCCCTAAAAAATTAGGTTGATCTAAACTTACGTCATCCGCCGCTTGTTCGGCTTCTGCACCGTACAATGATTCACTCTGTGGCTCGACTTCCTCCTCCAATGATGATTAACACGTTGGATCTTTGTCCTGTGTAACGTCCAGAATTTGCTGGACGTTTTGTTGATACCCCTGTTGCATTCTATTACTGTTTCCTTGATAGGCACCTCGGTCTCTGTCAAACGATTGGTGTTTAAATTTCGATGAGGATGGATCAACGTCCATTGGTTCCGCTCTGACTAGTCTGCGGCTGTCACGTCCGTTATTTACCCTTTGATTTTCCGTAAAATGAGGTGCATGTCCGGGTTTGTACTGCCTATTACTATAGTAGTGTGGGCTCTTATGAGCTGAGGGTGGATCATAAGTGTTTGTCCTATGGTTGTTCTTAATGTGGTTGCCCTTATTTTTTTTTAATCTGGTTGCCCTCGACGTTCCTGGCAGCAAAATTGGCCGCGAACGCATACCGCTCATGGTTTGAGTCTACCTCCTGTGCTAAAGCAAGAGCAGACGGAAGGTCAGACGGCCGTGAAGCGAAAAGAATGTCGCATAAGGGCTTCCTTAAGCCGGAAATGAAAACTCTTAGGCATCTGCCCTATATTTCTCGTTTATAATTTCTGCCACGCTACTCTCGTAAGACATTATAGTCTTATTAGCTAGTAACGTTAGCTTCTTTTCTCTACCTCATCGTAGAATTCCAGACAGGACCTAGAACCCTGTCTTAAGGTAGATAATTCCTGCTCTATAAGATATACGGGACGTTTGTCCGCGTACGTAAAGTCTAAACGTGCTATAATGGCATTAAAATTAAGCACAGTACTAAACGATGAGAGGACCGCATCGGCAGCCCCTCTTATTTTGTTCCTCAAAATGGTAACTGCTTGGTAGTGTCGTTCACTGCCATCGTACCTTTGAACAGTTCATAAGCGTTATGCGCCGCCTCGCGCCATGACACATATGTGCCTATGTGACCATGAAATTCGGGAAGTGATTTGATCGCATCAAGCGTTATGTCACATGTCACTAGTGGATTTACAGATACCTTTAGATATTTTTCTACCTTTGGCCTGCTGCCCGTCACTTGGTTTTGGATTGCTAATAACTTCCTATCGAACTCCAACCTTTGTGCTGCCAAAGCACTTCTAACTTCCGCCTTAATTAACTCTCGCTTATTTGTTCTGTGTTCATATTTGCTTTCTGACTTCCTAACTTTAAATTTCTAAAAGGTCTTCCAGACCTTCACTCATTAATTTTGTTCTGTCACTTTCGCTTTATTTTATTCACAATTATTGTTATATTTATTCCAGGAAACGAGCATCTCACTTACCCTTCCATTGGATTTGAATAGATTAAAATTAGGTTCAGGTTCTTCCGGTTAGTTGATCGGGCCAAAGGTTGTCTCTTCTTAAAGTCCACGTTGAGTCCAAGTAGTTGATTGTTGTTGATTTTAAGTGAGCCAGCTATCGTAGTCACACGAGTCGAGTTAAGAACTTTATATTTTTCTATTAAACTTTTCACTCGCGTGCCCCACGTTGGGCGCCAATTATTCAAATGTATTGTTCAATTTAAAATTATTTTATTTGCCGTCATCTCGGCTTAGTTGTCAAGTATAAAGTGCCACTTAAAATTATTCCTAACTTAGCTCAAGCCACCAACCCGCATCGCGTTGTGGCTCCTCTGCTGACGTTTTGCTGACCTTGCGCCTCGTGCATGGTGTTTGTTTACTTTGATATCTGGCCAATGTTCTCACGCAAAATGTGCTGACTTAGCGACATGTGCAGAGTGGTAGGCTCTTATTACGACGGGAATTAGGGTGTGTCGTTTCCTCGCGATAACTTATATACAGACAGACAGACGGACATGGCTAAATCGATTCAGTTCGACATACTAGGTTGTCAAAAAAGTCTTGCGGTATTTTCGCTAGTTGGCGCTGAAAGCGCGTAGTTCTAGTTTTATTCGTCGCGTCGGGTCATGCTATACCTTTTTGGAAAGCTCATTTCACGCGCTAACATGTGTTTGATTGATTGTCGTTTCTTTTCAGTCGTTCGTTAGTTATAGCGTCGCAAACATGGAGCAAAATAAAGAGAAAATACGGCATATTTTACAGTACTACTACGATAAAGACAAAAATGCATCTCAAGCCGCCAATAAAATTTGTGCAGTTTATGGACCCGATACAGTTTCCATTTCCACCGCACAACGATGGTTTCAACGTTTTCGTTCTGGTGTAGAGGTGGTCGAAGATGCGCCACACTCCGGAAGGCCTGTCATTGAAAATTGCGATAAAATCGCTGAATTTGTCGAAAGAGACCGGTATAGTAGCAGCCGTAGCAGTATATAAATAATAAGGATGACGAGAAAAGTTGAAAACCTGTCTGTCCGTCCGTCCGTGCAAGCTGTAACTTGAGTAAAAGCTGAAATATCAAGCTTGGTATGTAGGTTGCTTAGCACAAAAAAAATTCGAGTTCGTAGATGGGCGTACCGAAAACACATAAAGGGCCGTAACTAAGTACTAAATTAAGATATAAAGCTGTAATTTGGTATAGGGGTCGCAGTAGTAACGTCCACCTGCGGGCAGAGGTTTTTGAAAAAGTGGGAGTGGCTCCGCCCTTTAACAAATTTTAAGTTTATATCTAAACCACTTAAGCTACAACAACCTAATTTGCTGAGAACAAGAACTTCTCTCGAAAATCTCTCAGTGTAAAAATGGATAAAATCGGAGGAAAACGGTTATGTTAAAAACTACTAAAATTGAACGATGGGCGTGGTAGCACCCACTTTTTAGTAAAATAGGTACAGAATATTTAGACCCCGCCACCTATAGTTGACTTTCGTTCGAAAATGTCGGTTAATGTGTGATATATGTAACTGAAATTAAGGGATAATCTTCCTCTTGTGATGGTACGTGTGTATGTCAAAAATTAGTTGAATCGGACCAATGATGTATTAGTCCCCATATACTTAATATTAGGACTTTCAAACTTCTGGCTGACTTTGTACTGCTTATATAGGCCAATATGTGTGCTACCTCAATGAAAATAAAAAAGCGTTTTTTGTTTATAATAGCGTATCTTTGTGCATAACTTGGCCTAGCCCTATATAAAATGTTCAGTTGCACTCAAACTTAGCCTTTTCTTACTTGTTTTAATTTAATATTGTTTTTTATCAAAATGACTTGCAATTTCCCGAGTTATGCTATGAAAGGTGAGTGAAAAAACTTTGTTTCTGGCTGGCTATGTGATCGGCTTGCCCATCTTAATTGTGCTGGACTGACAGACAGGATTTTGGAGTCTATGTATTCCTGATAGTAAGGGTTTGCGCTGGTTTTGCATAAAATACAGACCGACAGAAATTTAATTATAGTCTTAAGGCAGGCGCCCAGCATTGGCCTCAGTAATCTGTCTTCCTCTTGTCCTTTAAGAGAAAAGATGTTGTCTGCTCAGAATACAGAAAAAGCTATAACTGAACATGGTAAGCGAAAAACGATCCGCCTACAAGTAACTCTAAGTCATGTAATAAAAATCGCGGCAAAAGTAAATTTTCATCTCAAGATTTTGGTGCGGATACCACAGTAAATGACATTCGTCAAAATTAAAAACGCCTATACAGACATCTAAAAATTTAATTTCAAATACGACAGGAATACTTTGTCTTTTAAGAATGACATATCCGCTGATTAACTATAATTCGCTGAGTATTTATTATCAAAATTTTAGAGGTCTTAATACAAAACTCTTTTTAAATAGCATTAACTGCAATTTTTAAATCATTGCTTTCACAGAAACTTTAAAGCCCCACATTTTTGATAATGAAATATGCAATAGCGAATTTGAAATATTTAATATATGATGGGATATGATTCTGTGATTGTTTTGGGAGATTTTAATTTACCGTGTGTTTCATGGAAATTTATTGATGATTACATCATTCCTGTTATTATAGTACTCACTTTTTGCATCAAGCGACATATTTATACCTAAAACAAGAATAATGAAATTAATTGTAAAATATTGAATTATTAAAAATTAAATTAAGAAAATCTATTATATAAAATACTTACCTTAATAATGCATTCATACTACTAATCTATTACTTACCTGAATTCGTATCTTAACATAAGCTAGTACAATGTTTGAGATAATTAGTTACCCCTTTTCTTAACACATACTTACATTACAACTAGATTAATCCGTTAGTTTTAAGACTTAGGCTAAGCAATTCCATGTAATGGAATAAAGAACTCTCTTTAATTTGAACCTTGAAACCGTACGCACGCGTTTTAATTTGTCGGCTATTTGAACATTACTTCTTTCGAGACAGGCAATTGGTGTTTTTTTATTTTCTAATCGCGCATTCCAATTATAGTAACATTTCGGTTCTCAAAAATGCTTGAGAAATTTTCATTGCGCCCAAACGGGGACTTGTGCGTGTATTTAAAAAAAATATATATAAAATTAAAAGTTTTTAAAAATAACAAAAACATAACTTTGTTTGTTATTATTTTCGTCCTTGTGATGTGAAAACAAATAAAAATTAAACACATAAAAGAAACATAAGACAAAACCTAAAAAAAAAATTACAAAAATACATATATACATACATATATGTATATGCAAAAGTGAAGTGTCGGAAGTGCAGTGAACATTAACAAATACGAAACAAGAAAAAGTGCCACAACTAAAATTATATACAGTGCACAAAGTGAACAAGAAGCTAATAAAATAATACATAGTGTGGTGCAGTGATACCTAAACAGCAAAAAAAGAAGAAAAGAAATAAAAATATAATAAATGAAAAGTTTTAAAGTGTACATTAGGGGTATCACTTTTTGAATTTTTTTGAAAAAAAAAAAAATTACATGGCATAACACGATGAGGAATAGTAAAAAAAGGATAACTGCGTTTTTGGTTTTTCGATTTATTTCAAAAACTTCACGTAGAATTTAAATTGAAAATTCGTATGAAAATTTCATACATATGCCAAGAAAAAACACCATATGAGATTATGTTCTTTTCTTTGTGTCTGTTTTGTTTTGCTCTTCTTCCGTTATTCGTCGTATTTTTACATATGACAAAAATAGATAACGGTAAATTTGAGTAAATGCTTTATGAATGATTGAAACTTCGTATAAGCGTTGAGCCAGTTGCCTGTATTTAGCTGTCGGTCTCTCATTCAGTGCGTGGAGGCTGGAGTGAAAGTGTCTTTTTTAATTAACAATGCCTTTTAAAAAAAGTGCTGCTGAAGTTTTAAAAAATTCAAAACAATGGGAAAACAATTTAATAACATTTGAAATATCTAATAATAAAAGAAGAGAAATCAATAACATTGAAAACCCCTTGAGTGAATTGTGTAAGATTCCAAAACAGACCGTGATTATAGGAAGGTATAATGAATTAGCAAAAACGGAGAAATTGAAAAAGAAAAGATGGCATATTATTTCAAACGAAATGATTGCCTTGTGGTCGAAACTAAACTTTCCGAGCATAACACGTATAGCTGCACAACGGAAGATAACAAAAGTTTTAAATGATTATTCAACATTTTTAAAATTCCCGGATGGCAGAAATGTTACAATGGCGTTCAACAAGTTATGTGATATAACTGATTTAAAAGGTGTCTGGCTAGGAACTGAGGACAAAAAGTTGTATGAACTCCAAACAACTACAAATGGAAAAGTTGGGTACACGACAGCTAAATCAGTTTGTGTGCATCCCTCCAAAGCTGTCCTTTTAAGAAAAAATGTTCAAAGCACCTCGTGTTTAAATAAAGTGGCGCTCAACACTTCAACATCATCAGCTGAATCTGTCGAGCAATCACATTCTCCACCTGTTGGTGAATATAAAGCTCCTCTTCAAAGAAAAAGAAATGCGAAGTGTTCAACAAAAGCAGCAGTGACAATGGTAACAACATCCCATGTAAGCACCAAAAATGCCGCTAAAATTGTCCAAAGAAGGAATAAATATAGCAACACCAACACAAGCAGGTATTCACAAAGCGATGATTAAAGCAGCGCTGAACTTGGAAAAAAATTATAAGAATTCCTTAAGAGATGACATTTGGTGCATTCATTTCGACGGCAAGAAATTTGGGAAGAAAGAAGTGCAGGCCGTGGTGTTAACAAATGAAGCTAAGGAAGTAAGAGTAGCGGCAATGGTTCTTGAAAACGGAAAATTTGTCAATTTTTGAAGGTTTATATTTAATAATATATTTTTAGAGCATTAATTAACTTTCTATAACTTTTTTAAGGAATAAGGGATGTATTGGATAAATTTAACCTTTGGAATTCCATTAAAATGATTGTTAGTGACACAACAAATGTTAATACAGGGGTTAAAAGTGGAGTTGTTCGTTTACTGCAGAATTGTTTTCAGGAAAAACATTTGTCCCCACCGCAGTATATTGGATGCCAACATCATGTATTAGATTTAATTTTGAAGCATGTGATGAATGAAGTACTAGGTGGAAAGTCGACATCGCCAAACATCAGTTATGACATATTTACCGAATCGATTATGAACTACGAAAACCTAAAACAAAACGAAGAAAAGTTGATCTTAAGATCTTTTAAATGGCGTGATGACATGCAATTTGTATATGAACTAGGGCAATATTTTAAATATTATGAAGTAAACAAGTTCCAATACATAAAATTTAAAGTTTTACCAGCGCTCAGCAACGCTCGATGGAATTCTAGAGCTATATTAACGATTTCAACGTTCATACTAATACCGGAACACAGAATACAACTTTTGCCAATTTGCCAATTCATATGCAGCGCATGGTATGATGCTTGGTTCTCGGATCACCGTTTTCATAACAATGATTTTGAAATATTGGAAAAATCTGTCAAGCAATTCGAAACTGCGCATAAGTGTTTTCTTAAACACTGGGTAAAGGAAGATTCTGCCATTCTGAATTTAAAAAGATCTAATATTTGCGCTGTAAATCTGAATATAGTTTAAATCTTAAGTTTATCTCAAATAATATCAAAATGAATTAAATAATGAACTAAAACGTATATTTACTATAAAAATGTATTTGTCTTGTACTTAAATTAGTCTTATTGCTTCTAAACCAAAATTTGTCCTCTTCTTCTTCGCATATAACATATGAATTTTTTCAATTTAAATTCTGCGTGAAGGTTTTGAAATAAATCGAAAAACTAAAAACGCAGTTATCATTTTTTTACTATTCCTCATCGTGTTATAGCATGTAAAGTAGGTGTTACAAAAATAGACTACCCCTAGTGTACATAATTACAATACTTACCCAACTCTGCTTTAATAAACCTACAAAACACAAAAAAAACAAAAACAAGAGGTGCATATGTGCAAGTGCTCAAAGTGACAAACATACAAATAAAAATAATAAATAACAAGTAAGGAAGGGCTAAGTTCGGGTGTCACCGAACATTTTATATTCTCGCATGATAAAGTGATAATCGAGATTTCATTATCCGTCATTTACATATTTTTTTATTTTGCTGTAAAATTAATTAGATTAGTAGTCCCTGAGATATGGTTTTTGGTCCATAAGCGGGGGCCGCCACGCCCATTTTCAATTTAAAAAAAAAGCCTGGGTGCAGCTTCCTTCTGCAATTTCTTCCGTAAAATTTACAGTTTCTGACGTTTTTTGTTAGTCGGTTAACGCACTTTTAGTGATTTTCAACATAACCTTTGTATGGGAGGTGGGCATGGTCATTATCCGAATTCTTCCATTTTTGAACTGTATATGGAAATGCCTGAAGGAAACGACTCTATAGAGGTTGGTTGACATAGCTATAGTAGTTTCCGAGATATGTACAAAAAGCTTAGTAGGGGGCGGGGCCACGCCCACTTTTCCAAAAAAATTACGTCCAAATATGCCCCTCCCTAATGCGATCCTTTGTGCCAAATTTCACTTAATATCTTTAGTTATGGCTTAGTTATGGCACTTTATAGGTTTTCGGGTTTCGCCATTTTGTGGGCGTGGCAGTAGGCTGATTTTCGAACTTAACCTTCTTATAGAGCCAAGAAATACGTGTACCAAGTTTCATCATGATATCTCAATTTTTACTCAAGTTACAGCTTGCACGGACGGACGGACGGACGGACAGACAGACATCCGGATTTCAACTCTACTCGTCACCCTGATCACTTTGGTATATATAACCCTATATCTGACTCTTTAAGTTTTAGGACTTACAAACAACCGTTATGTGAACAAAACTATAATACTCTCCTTAGCAACTTTGTTGCGAGAGTATAAAAAGTGTGAAAGGGCGCACAAGAAAATTGTACTTGCATATGTACGTACGCAAAGGGTACAGTGAATTCTACAAAAAATCGTACCAAAGTGTTTAACCTGGTAATTAACGAGAGGGGCCGTCCTAAAACGTTAAGAAAAAAAAAACAGTTTTAAAAAGCCGGTGGATAACCCGTTAAAGAAAAAAAAGAACAGTTTCATGTGCCGCGTTAAAAGAACCGGGAAAATAAAAGTGCCGGTCTAATCACCCGTTGTTGCCATATCGTCACTGCTGAAATCGCTGCTGCACTGAACGCTGCAGCCATCACCCCTGCCATCAAATTGCTGCTGCCTTCAAACTGCTGTTGCCATCAATCCGCTGCCGTCGAGGGAATGAGCTGCCGCTGCATCCTGTGCCAAAGGGACGTAAGCGCCGGCAAACAGTCGACGCACCAGGTAAGGAGTGCGAATTACTGAAAGCAGTGCAAACAAAAAATAAAACGAAAACACATACAAATAAAATTAAAATAAAAAACAAGTGCACACTTTCAGTTTTTGGCTCTACATTGTTATACTCTCGCAACAATGTTGCTAACGAGAGTATTATAGTTTTGTTCACATAACGGTTGTTTGTAAGTCCTAAAACTAAAAGAGTCAGATATAGGGTTATATATACCAAAGTGATCAGGGCGACGAGTAGAGTCAGAAATCCGGATGTCTGTCTGTCCGTCCGTCCTGTCCGTCCGTCTGTCCGTCCAAATCCCGTCCGTCTGTCCGTCCGTCCGTGCAAGCTGTAACTTGAGTAAAAATTGAGATATCATGATGAAACTTGGTACACGTATTCCCTTGGCTCCATAAGAAGGTTAAGTTCGAAGATGGGCAAAATCGGCCCACTGCCACGCCCACAAAATGGCGGAAACCGAAAACCTATAAAGTGTCATAACTAAGCCATAAATAAAGATATTAAAGTGAAATTTGGCACAAAGGATCGCATTAGGGAGGGACATATTTGGAAGTAATTTTTTTGGAAAAGTGGGCGTGGCCCCGCCCCCTACTAAGTTCAAAATCACTAAAAGTGCGTTAACCGACTAACAAAAAACGTCAGAAACACTAAATTTTACGGAAGAAGTGGCAGAAGGAAGCTGCCCCCCAGGCTTTTTTTTTTAAATTGAAAATGGGTGTGGCGCCGCCCACTTATGGACCAAGAAGCATATCTCAGGAGCTACTAGACCGATTTCAATGAAATTCGGTATATAATGTTTTCTTAACACCCTGATGACATGTACGAAATATGGCTGAAATCGGTTCACAACCACGCCTTCTTCCAATATAAAGCTATTTTGAATTCCATCTGATGCCTTCTTTGTATAATACGAGTATAAACATTAGGAACCAATGATGATAGCGGAATAAAACTTTACACAAATACGGTATTTGAAAAATATGTAAATGACGGATAATGAAATCTCGATTATCACTTTACCATGCGAGGGTATAAAATGTTCGGTGACACCCGAACTTAGCCCTTCCTTACTTGTTTTGCTTTCATTTATACTGACACGTTTATAAATACATATGTATATATATATATATATATATATATGTATGTATCTATAATAACGGATATAAATAAACATCTACATTATTCAAAATAATAACGCACAAATAATAAGGTCAAAAAGATGGATCACGGACTTAGTGGGTCAATATATCCGGAAATAATACTATAAATAGAGTGGAGAGCATACGTCGACGTCTAGGGACAATAATAGCAACAAAATGTAGGCCAAACACCGCTGAACCTATTGTAGTTATTTTTAATTTTATATAAATAATCATTGGTGTACCTAAACTTTTTTGATATGAATTAGGCGCATTTTTAGCATTTGCAATAATTTTTTATATTTGTGTAAAAAACAAAAATATTTTGATATGCTATATTTAATGTTAAATATGCATATCTTGAAATGGATAGAAAAAAACCACAAAATGTATTAATTTTATATCAAATAAACGTGTCGTAATTCAATAGAACTAGGTGTACTCACATGTAAACTTTATTGGTCCACTGTATATGTACATATATGCGTACGCTAGTGAAACAAGGGATTTTGGGATTTGCGGTAGTCCTTTAATTTTTTAAATAAAATTGACAAGTTTTAGATTTTTTCGCAATTTTTTCGAGCCGAGAAATTGGTTTGTTTTTTCGCAATTTTCGATTTTTCAAACACACTCTCTCGTATTACATTTCTCTGGTCCTGCTATTGCTCATTTGTGAATTTTTTGATTTGGCTTTTCGTTATTTGGTAATCGATATTTTTCGTTTACGCCATTTGATTCCCAACATTAAATTACTTAGTGCCAAATAATTTTTCGTGAATTTTTGAATTCAAACAAAACACAATGAGCAAGCCAAATCTAACTCTCGCAAATTTGTCTCCAAGTAAGGAGTTGACGGACTTAAAGTCGTTAAGACGTCAAAGAACGGTTGCGAAAAGTAGCATTTTGCGCACGGGCCTTCTCGAAAAAACCATGTCGCTAGATCCTATTGAATTATAATGTCGGGTCGACATCTTAAATTCACATAGTGAAAAACTAATGAAATGCCAATCAAAATTAAAGAAATTGATGAAGACGACATATCCCGAGGGGAGTTAGAAGACATAATCGTTGAAACGAAGTCCATAATAAAGCCAATTTTAGCAAAAAATAAAACTTCACTAGCTGAAACATCTTTCGTAGCTTCTCACAGCTCAAGGCTCCCTAAAATGAGTCTGCCGAAATTCAAGGGAGAATATTCAGAATTTAAAAACTTTATGAGTTTGTTTGAGAGCTTGGTTCGTAATGATCCACATATCCCACATATTGAAAAATTTAACGATTTGGTTAATTGTCCATCTGGAGAGGTTTTTTGAACAGTTAAAGCGTTTCAGATGTCGGATGAAAATTACCCAAAAGCGTTGGCAAGTCTCAAAAAAGTTTATGATAATAAATGTTTGATATTTTTCAATACAATCTCTAAACTTTTTGAGCTGTCAACCATCCCAAAGCCATCCGCGTCTTCATTGCGATCAATGATTGACGAAGTGTTAGCGGTGTATGACTTATTGCTATCGCTGGGCAATGAGAAACAGATAACAAACGCTATAATTATACACATAGTGATGGCAGAGGTTCGAGTTCGTGAAATCGGTGCCCTTATGCATAAATTGTTTGCGTAAGGGGCACACTGTCTCTAAGTGCAGAGGGGATCGATGTCGTGTGTGCAATCGATCGCATCACACATTATTGCACCAGTATCCGGTTTCCTTCCCCGGTGCACTTCATCCGCAACTATCAACCACATATGCTGTGTCATGTTGGCAACAGCAGTGATTCAAATGATGACCAGTTGTGGAGAGTAGAGAGCGTTGCTGGACTCAGGCTCCCAGGTCAACTTCATGACGGAGGACTTGGCACAGAAACGTAATAAGAATCGGCAATTCCAGTACGAAAGTGGGGGCAAAATTAAGCACGTTTGTTAAGTCGCGGGTAAATAATTACGAATTTTCGGCGGAATTCTGGATAATGCGAAGCATTTCGGCTAATCATCCAGACCATAATATCAATGTTAATGGCTGGAAAATTATGCACAATATTGAATTGGCGGATCCAGAATTCCACAAATCTAAAAAAGTGGATACGCTATTGGGTGATGAAACGTTTTTCGATCTTTTAATGGCCAAAAATGGTCCTAACCAACCAACTTTCCAGAAAAGCCTTTTAGGATGGATTGTATCTGCCAAATACGCCAGCAATTTAAGTTCTCCTTATTATTATTAATAATAATACCTTCAGAATCAAATGGCATCAAATTCACACCAGAGCAACAAGAGTGTGAAAATTTTTTCGTAAATACAACTCAAGTATTGCCTTCAGGACGGCTTCAAGTAAGAATGCCTTTTAAAGCTGACCGTAAGTTACTCGGTCACTTCTATGAAACCGCAGTTCAGCGGTTTCAGGCCCTGGAGAGAAGGACATTAAAAATTCGTAAAATGTATCTGGACTTTATGAATGAATATAGAGCATTGGGTCACATGAGCCCAACGAACAATAAGATCCCGAGTGAGCCACACTACTTCATTCCTCATCAATGCATTTTAAGGCCCGAGAGCACAACAACCAAATTACGTGTTGTAATTGCTGCTATTTCGCTTACATAAGTATGCACTAACAGCGGACATTACTAAAATGTACCGTCAAATAATTATGCATGAAGAAGACAGAAATTGTCAGCTTATTGTGTGGAGAAAGCATCCTTCTGAACAAATTCAAATTTTTCGTCTCAACACCGTTACATACGGCACTACGCCTGCTCCATTTCTCGCAACACGGTGTTTGCAAATGCTCAGTGATGCCAATACAATGAAATATCCACTCGGTTCATTGGCCATCAAAAGAGACTTTTATGTTGATGATTTATTAACAGGGTCCGAAAATTTTGAGTCTCTAGATCTTTTGAGAAGTGAGGTAAATAAAATATTAAACTCGGCAGGATTCACCTTAACGAAGTGGTTTTCGAACCACCCTAAATTTTTCGACAGTGATTGCACTGAAAAGTCATTAAGCTTCAATGAGAAAAGTTCCACTAAAACGTTAGGAATCCATTGGTTGCCGAAAGAGGATTTGTTTCGATTTGTTTTAGATGACAATTTTAATGATCTGCGAGCCACTAAACGAAACATATTGTCAGTTTCTGCACGCCTTTTTGATCTTATTGGATTACTAGCCCCACTAGTTACCAAAGCAAAAATCGTATTGCAAGAGCTTTGGATCCAAAAACTAGATTGGGATGAGTCGATTCCATTGCGCCTTGACACTAGCTGGCAGAACTTTAAAGCCGACCTAATGTAACTCTCATCGATAAGCATTCCTCGTTACGTAAACGTTGAGTCGAGTGCCATCTGCGAAATATATGGATTCTCCTACGCCTCAAGAAGGGCGTACGGATGCTGCATATACATATGAAGCCAATCTGCTAGTGGTATTAAATGCATGCTGCTTACTGCAAAGTCTAGAGTGGCTCCGCTGAAGACCAAATCTCTTCCGCGTCTTGAGCTCTCGGCAGCACATCTTCTTTCGAAATTATGGTCAAGAGAAGCGCCTATGTTGAGTCGACATTTCGAAAATATTACATTTTGGACAAACTCTGAAATCGTTTTACATTGGATTAAAACACATCCATCTTCACTACAAACCTTCGTCGAAAACAGAGTGTCCGAAATCCAAGAGTTGACTGACAAAGTACATTGGCGACATGTGCCAACAAAACAAAATCCTGCGGATCGAGTGTCTCGGGGTTGTAACGTGAACGAATTGAATAATCCCATATGGTTTGGTGGTCAACAGTTCCTCCTAGAAGACCCTGCGTTATGGACAATTAATAACCACTTCCAGCTCTCATCAGAAGACGAAGCATTAGAGAAGAAGAAAAATACATCTACACTAATTTCGACTACTGAAAAAAGTTCAATATTGGACCTTATTGAAAAATTCTCTTCTCATAAAAAATTGCTTCGTGTGGTCGCATATATATTACGATGGATGGAGACGACCACCAAAATCCTCCATGGGACAGGATCTGACTTCAGAAGAGTTAAACTTCAGTTTTCTAAAAATTGCACAGGTGGTCCAACATTCAGAATTTTCGGATGTTATTCAAAAATTGCATAAAGATACCAACCTACCCGCAAAAAAACTTGCAAACACTCAACCCGTTGTCGCTGTCGTTCAAATTAATCCGAGTAGGAGGTCGCTTATTAAATGCATCTCTCCCATACGTTGCCAAATTTCCGCTTTTACTAAATAAAAGTTCGCACTTCGTTATAACATATTTATGGTTCCTGCACATTCGAAATCACCACGCTGGGGCTAAAGCGTTGGTTGCGCTTCTTCGAGAACGCATATGGCTAATTAATGCCCGAGAAGCTTGCAGTAGAACCGTAAGAAACTGTATACATTGTTTTCATTACAAGCCGAAGTTGCAACACCAAATAATGGGAAATTTGCCAGTCGAAAGACTTCGAGCACTACGACCCTTTTTTGTGGGTAGATTTTTGTGATCCGATATATACATCTCTAAAAATAAGCGGTCGACCACCCGTAAAAACATATATTGCAGTTTTCGTTTGCTTTACATTCAAAGCAGTACATTTAGAATTAGTTTCGGACCTATCTTCTAATTTATTTATTTTCATTGGACGCAGAGGAATGCCGACGGAGATATTCAGCGACAACGCCACCAATTTTGTCGGCGCTGGTCGCGAGCTGCGCGAACTGAAGGAGGCGTTTCTAGCAATTGGTCCAGAATTGAAGAGATTCGCAGCTGACGAAGGGTGCAGCAAGCCCACAAACTGGCAGTGCATCCACTGGAGGTTGAAGGAATCTGATCCTGTCAAGGTAGCCGGTGTTGCGTCAAGCGACATATTTATAGGTACCTAAAACAAGAATAATGAAATGAATTGTAAAATATTGAATTATTAAAAATTAAATTAAGAAAATCTATTATATAAAATACTTACCTTAATAATGCATTCATATTACTATTACTATTACTTACCTGAATTCTTATCTTAACATAAGCTAGTACAATATTTGGGATAATTAGTTACCCCTTTTTTTAACACATACTTACTGTTTATTTAGCACCTTTTTGTCACCACTTACCTCTTCACTCAACACTTTCTCTAACCGGCAAAAAGTTTAATGAAATAGACACTCGATTTTGGGTTTTGCTCTATTACCGCGAAATATATTTCGGATGCGGAATAGACTAAAGTACAAAAGTAGTAGTTAAAAGATAAAAATGATGCGGCGACGAACGTTTGCTCGGTGCGAGATCGACGTAAAGAAGGAGCCTAGCCCTCTCGAGCGGTCGGTTTTGATTGTTGGTTGATTGTTTGGTGTGATGTCCGCATGTGTGGTGTATATTCGTGTGTAGTAGTGGGTGGTGTCTTCATGCGGAATGTCTGCATGTATGGTGTCTTCATATGTGGATCGCGTTAGTGTGGTGTGTTGTCGTGTGGTTGTTCAGTGTCGGGTGTTTAGAAGGGAGAGCTAACTCATCTAGCCACTTACATTACAACTAGATCCTTTAGTTTTAAGATTTAGGCTAAGCAATTCCATGTAATGGAATAAAGAATTCTCTTTAATTTGAACCTTGAAACCGTACGCACGCGTTTTAATTTGTCGGCTATTAGAACTTTACTTCTTTCGACACAGGCAATTGGTGGTTTTTTATTTTCTAATCGCGCATTCCAATTATAGTAACTTTTCGGTTCTCAAAAAAGCTTGAGAAATTGTCATCGCTTATATTTTAGAGAGTTCTTGGATGAAATGTCGGAGTCAAGTCTTAATCAAATTAATTTAATTTCAAACAAATTTGGTAAGTAAGTTCTTGGATCTGGTTTTCGTTGTTAACGCTTCAATATTCTCTACTGTCCGATGTGATGTTTTGGTTCTGCCAGAAGACTCGAATCATCTTGCTTTAGAAATTAGTACCGAAATCATAGCCAACTTAGTTCATAATAATACTCAAGGCCTTTGTTCTCGGTTCAACTTTGCGAAAGCTTAAGATTGATTGCGAGCTTTCTGAAGTATCTTGGCCAGATTATTATATTTATTTTAGTGTCTCCCATTTTAATTAAACTATTTTAAACTTATTTGAAAGATATGTTCCAAAATGTGTTCTTAGATGCTCAAAAAGTTACTCAAAAAGTAAGATCTAATTTATGGTTTTCGAAAGACTTATATAAATTAAAAAATGGAAAATTTCGTTCTTTTAGACTTAAAAAAAACTGGCTTAGTTGTTTACTATTCAGAATATTCTAAATTGCATTAACAATTTGCTGATCTTATGAAAATATATTGTAATAATTATATAAACAGAGTAAAAAATAACATTGTTCTATGGTTTCGTCTACTCCAAACGCAAGATTTCTAATTTTCCGTCTTCGTTGAAATATAAGACCACTATGTCCAGTGACAATCACACAATTTTTAATATGTTTTCTGAATTCTTGAGGTCCAATTACTCTTAAAACTCTTCAAAAATGTTCCGCAGAAGATATGGCCGATTTATGTAATTAATGCACCCACCATTTCCGATGTAGACGTCTTATATCGGCTAAATATGTTGAAACAATCATTTAATTATGATCACAATACACATGTATCAACGGGCTTTAGGGAGAATAAACATACTGATGTTACATACAAAGATTTTAGTAAAGATATTAATAAAGTAAACCATTCAATTCTTTTGAATAAACTGGATCTTTTAGACCATATCATACTCTCGCTATTTGAAATCACTAAGGCAGGAGAATGCTTTCAGATGTTTAATAAACTTTATTTTAAAACTATTGCGTAAGAATTTAACGCTCATTGTTTCATCAAATTTGGTATATTATTAACTTATATAAATATATACATATGTATATCATATTATAAGTCCGAGACTAATTTGGTTTCATTTACATCCGGAATATGTATATACAACTCAACATTTAAATCCAATCTATGAGGCTGAAACCAACCAACATAAGTAATAGCCATAAGTAAAACATTATTTTCGAAGGTCAATCCCTACTAATTTGAAAGTTTGGCCTTGTGACTTGTTTGTAGTTAGAGCGAAAGATGTTTTCATAGATTTAGTTGACCAGCTGCTGGGCCGGTCATAATGGTTGCTACAATTAAATTGTCCTTCAATTCCATAATAAGCAGCCTCGTCCCATTGCACAGGCTTGGAAAACTTAAATTCCATAAAAGCATAATTGGAATTTCAATTTTAAAGCCAATTCATGTGATGGCAGTCCAGAAGGATTTATTGAATTTAAAAACTCCTGGGGATAGGGAACTGCGTCTTCGATATTAGTCACGGTGTCTATCGATTAGTATGTTTTTATTTTCCGGGAAGTTTTTGAATAATTAGATTGTTTATTTCGTTGACAATATCATTCTTGTGTGACACTATTGCACTAGAACTTACCAATGAAATTCCTTTTCGTGCAAATTTTCGATGTATACCCTATACTGCATCTATTAAAATTTCAAAACTATGGACTATTTGGCCTAGACATTGGAAAATCACCATTAGTGATTCCATGAAGATGAGTTCTCTTATTCGTCCGTAATTTTATATTTTCGATCGAAGTCCGTAAGGGCGACGATATTAAGTATGTTTTGATGACATCTGCTCGCTTACCTCCGTTAATCACAGAGTCTGTCGAAAATCTTCAGCAAATAAAAAAGCTATATAAGGTATTTTAATGTTCTGTCCACGGCCTCTACATATATGTGCTTTGTGGCTCATGGTGCATTCGTCCCACATAATTATTGAGACGTCTTGCAATAGTTAATAAAGAGGCCCATATTTGCGGATAGAACATATTGATTGTTGTTCAAGATTTATTTTTTTCCATTCCTAGAAGAGATGACATAATTCCTGACGAAGCAACTGCTTTGCTATCTTCCCTGATTGTTTTATTTTAGCAAGTATTAAATTTGCAAGAAACGTCTTGGCAGTGCCTTGGCGCATCAAAAAAAAAGTGTTGTTTTTGTTATTATTCACGCTATAACTCGCACTTATCAGTGTGTTTTCACTAAATGTTAAATAACATTTTCTGTTACAAGTAAGTAATAAATATTTTTTGAATTTACGCTCGTAAGTCGGTTAAAAATTAACGTTTTCTGAATATTTTTTTTTACACACCATCCTCATTGGATTATCTTCACTGTGGTTCAGGCCATTTTTCATTTCATGCAACGGTTTAGTCAGCTATAGCGAATAGACAAATACCCAACTTATATTTATATATAAGACTAGCTGACCCCGCAGTCGTTGTTCTGCGTGAAATTATGTGTTTTAAAATGAAAAGAAAGTTAAATTTATATTGTGTTGAAAATTATTTATTTCCGATTTTTCAAGATTTCTTTTAAATGTAACGCAGCTTTATAAACAACATTTTTTAAATGTAGGGAGAAGAAGGTTTTCCAAAAAACATGGCATTTCCAGATTTATGCCATACACTTCTAGCGACTATCCTTGTGTCCTGTTGATTGTCATCTCAAATGAAATTTTCCTTGGAAACTGAATAGGTTTGAACTGAAATGGCAAATTGTTGGAACTCAAAGGATTTGGTAGCATCAAGCATTTTGACAGCTTGTATTCGATAGCTGCGTCACAACGAATCGGGTTCCATTACAGGAAGATTGCGAAACATAATAATGACAGATCCAACTTTGAGACGCAAATGATCCGGCGGCATACCAAGCCTTTCCAAAGATTTTAGGAATTCCACTGGATAATTCACAGCTTCATATTTTTAGCAGCTAAAATTGCGCGTGCACTCAAGCCATCGTAGTTACGATAATTTGGCCAATGTTGGCATAAACATTCGTGATGAGTTCATCTTTCGTTGAAGTGAATTGACAAAATTCTTTTCCGAATACGATGTAAAATGTCTTCGACAATGTCATTTTTGTCCGTATCCCATAATTGACGCGGATTTGAAAGCTGATATATTGAAACGATCATCGCGAAAAGTGTGCGAACTTGAGTGGCATGCGAAGTATCTATCGTATCGTCCATCGTTTGATTTCAGTGATTATCATGTTCCAGCAATTGTAATTGCTGGCATGCTTCTCAAAAAGCTGCACACACCGTACCATCCACAGTACGCAATGACTCAAATGAAGTTGAATCGCGTACATTAATCAATAGCAACCGAAGGTAGAAACAATCGTCGTTTTTCGGGTGGATTGTGTAAATTCGTATTAATGCATTAGTTGAGAACACACCTGGATGTTCATCTACAGATTGGCCTTGCTTTCTGCGTAACCATTTCTTTTACGATGCATTCCATGTATAATATCAAGGCAGTTTTGAATGTGATGGATATCCATACAAACTGAGGTGGGTTTGTGGTGAACGCAAGGCCCATGAACCTTATTGGTTTTCGCCACTTCATATAATTCTGGATCTATCTCCGAATTTGATCCGGTGTAACCACCATCTACCATCCAAAGAAGAAAGTGTGCGTGCAGCAAACCTCTTTTTTGCCACTGAACAGAGTACATCCAGCATTTAACTGCACCATACATATATACCTAATCAAGATAAAATCCATCAAACGTCGTAGCTGCTGTTGCCGTGCTGTGACATCGTGAAGATCTTGCTGATTGATCGCGATTCAATAATTCCGTAAACAGTGGCCATTTTGCATTGCAAGTGAATGTAACAAACAAATCCGCCAGTGAATAATTCCGAAGGTACTGGTATACCATCGCATCCTGTGAGTACTTGCTCTTATGCTTTGGGCAGCCAATGTATGTTGATGGCAAAAAGAACGCCGACCGATATTAGCGCGACCTCTTCGTGGCCTCGTAACTAATTTCAATCCGTAATTGATTTTTAGAAAACAAGAAAAACGTTAACTTCGGCTGCACCGAAGCTAATATACCCTTCACAGGTGCATTTCTTTTAATAACTATTTGTTCAGTTTGTATGGAAACTATATGCAATAGTAATCTGTTCGGTTTGTATGGCAGCAAAAGGCCATAGTGAGCCGATCTGAACAATTTCTTCCATAACATCATTTCTATGAACAATAACTCATACTGTGGTGTCGGGAAGTTATAGTATATTGTCAAATGAGGAAGTTTCTCATGCAAACATTTGATTCCGATCATTCAGTTTGTATGGCAGCTATAAGCTATAGTAATCCGATCTGAAAATATTATTCGGAGATTATATTGTTGCCTTAGAAAATAATCTATACCGAATTTCGTGAAGATATATTGTCAAATGAGGAAGCTTCTCAAACAAGCATTTGATTCCAATCATTCAGTTTGCATGGCAGCTATATGCTTTAGTTAACCGATCTGAATAATTTTTTCGGAGATTTCATTATTATCTCTTCAGTTTGTATGGCAGCTATATGGTTTAATGGTCCCATATCAGCAGTTCCGACAAATCAGCAGCTTCTTGAAGAGAAAATGGCGTTTGCAAAATTTCACGATATCTTAGAAACTGAGGGATACTGACAGATGGACAGACGGACAGACAGACAGACGGACATGGCTAAATCGACTCAGCTCAACATACTGACCATTTTTATATATAACTTATAGGGTGTCCGACGCTTCCTTCTAGGTGTTACAAACTTCGCGACAAACTTAATATAACCTGTTCTTCTTCTTCATCTTAATTGGCGTAGACACCGCTTACGCGATTATAGCCGAGTTAACAACAGCGCGTCAGTCGTTTCTTCTTTTCGCTACGTGGCGCCAATTGGATATTCCAAGTGAAGTCAGGTCCTTCTCAACTTGGTCCTTCCAACGGAGTGGAGGTCTTCCTCTTCCTCTGCTTCCCCCGGCGGGTACTGCGACGAATACTTTCAGAGCTGGAGTGTTTTCGTCCATCCGGACAAGATGACCTACCCAGCGTAGCCGCTGTCTTTTAATTCGCTGAACTATGTCAATGTCGTCGTATATCTCGTACAGCTCATCGTTCCATCCTTTTCTCTCGAAAACTTGTAACGTCGACTCATCGGTTCCTGTCATCGTCCAAGCCTCTGCACCATATATGAGGACGAGAATTATGAGCGACTTATAGAGTTTGGCTTTTGTTCGTCGAGAGAGGACTCTACTTTTCAAATGCCTACTCAGTCGGAGGTAGCACCTTTTGGCAAGAGCAATCCTGCGTTGGATTACCAGGCTGACATTATTGGTGGTGTTAATACTGGTTCCAAGATAGACGAAATTATCTACAACTTCAAAGTTATGACTGTCAACAGTGACGTGAGAGCCAAGTCGCGAGTGCGACGACTGTTTGTTTGATGACAGGAGATATTTCGTCTTGCCCTCGTTCACTGCCAGATCCATTTTCTGTGCTTCCTTGTGCAGCCTGGAGAAAGTAGAACTAACGGGTGTTGAGGCCGATGATGTCAATATATACGCCAGCAGCTGTACACTCTTATAGAAGATGGTACCTTCTCCATTTAGTTCTGCAGCTCGAATTATTTTCTCCAGAAAGAGGTTGAAGAAATCGCACTATAGGGTGTCGCCTTGTCTGAAACCTCGTTTGGTATCGAACGGCTCGGAGAGGTCCTTCCCGATCGTGACGGAGCTTTTGGTGTTTCTCAACGTCAGTTTACTCAGCCGTATTAGTTTTGCGGGGATGCCAATGCCGTCTCCATTTTTGTGGATTGGGCAGAGCACACTTAAATTCCAATCGTTGGGCATGCTTTCTTCCGACCATATTTTACAAAGAAGCTGATGCATGCTCCTTATCAGTTCTTCGCCGCCGTGTTTGAATAGGTATAGTATATTGTCAAATCCACCGGCCCCCGTCGCTTTGTTGTTCTTCAGGCGGGTAATTGCTATTCGAACTTCTTCATGGTCGGGCAATGGAACGTCTGCTCCATCATCATCGATTGGGGAGTCGGGTTCGCCTTCTCCTGGCATTGTACATTCACTGCCATTCATCAGGCTGGAGAAGTGTCCCCTCCATAATTTAAGTATGCTCTGGGCATTGGTGACTAGATCACCTTTGGGGGTTCTACAAGAGTATGCTCCGCTTTTGAAACCTTCTGTAATTCGCCGCATTTTTTCGTAGAATTTTCGAGCATTACCTCTGTCGGCCAGCTTATCAAGCTCTTCGTACTCACGCATTTCGGCCTCTTTCTTCTTCTGTCTGCAAATGCGTCTCGCTTCCCTCTTTAACTCTCGGTATCTATCCCATTCGGCACGTGTTGTGGTCGATTATAACGTTGCGAGGTTGGCAGCCTGTTTTCTCTCCGCTGCGACACGGCACTCTTCGTTGTCCCACAGTTCCCTTATACCGAGTTGTTGACGAGTGCTCTCAGAGAGCAGGAGTGCTAGCCGAGTATAAAATAGTTCGGCTGTCTGTTGTGATTGCAGCTTCTCGACGTCGAACCTTCCTTGTGTTTTTGACGTGCGTTTTTTGCTGCACAGAGGCGGATGCGAATCGTGGCTGAAACAAGATAGTGGTCTGAGTCGATGTTAGGACCTCGGTGCGTACGCACTTCTAGAACACTGGAGATGTGTCTTCCGTTTATCACAACATGATCGATCTGGTTGGTGGCTTTTCGATCTGGAGACAGCCAGGTAGCTTAATGTATTTTCTTGTGCTGGAATCTAGTACTACAGATAACCATATTTCGGGCCCCGGCGAAGTCAATCAGCCTCAACCCATTTGGGGATGTTTTGTCGTGGAGGCTAAATTTTCCGACCGTCGTGCCAAAGATACCTTCTTTGCCCACCCTGGCGTTAAGGTCTCCAAACACGATTTTGACAACGTGCCGGGGGCAGCTCTCATAAGTGGGCTCCAAGCGCTCATAGAAGGCATCTTTGGTCACATCGTCCTCCTCTTCCGTCGGGGCGTGGACACAAATCAGCGATATGTTGAAGAACCTCGCTTTGATGCGGATTGTGGCTAGTACTCGGCGACGGATTCTCTCTCCCATCACGAATCCTACACCAAACTTGCGCTCCTTTATATGGCCACTGTAGTAAATGCCACAAGGACCCACTCGTATCTCTCCTTGTCGCGTCCATCGCATTTCTTGGACGGCGGTGATGTCAGCCTTTATTTTCACGAGGACATCAACCAGCTGGACAGTGACCAATTAAGCGACCGGACATTCTAGGTGCATGCCCTCAATTCGTAGTCCTTATTTCGTTTGCTATGGTCGTCATCATCCCAGGCTTGTTGTTACTTTTCACTGGGCCGTTTGTTTCACGTGGCGGGTCCCAAACCCAGCGCACAACACTGCGGAGGTGATGTTTCGCCTTCTCGCTTTATCTCGCCTCCAAACGGATGTTCTTAAGTACCCAGAGGATACTTGGTCAAAGACCGGAAGTCGTGAGCTGCTTGAGTCATATGTAAAAGACTCGTTTCTGGCCACTCCCAAGTGAATGGCGATCAGAGAACTTTCCTCACTTGCGGGAGCTTCTACACATGACTCCATCCTCCTTTTAATAATTTCACTAATCGTAACAATCACCGAAAGCATTTTATGTTCTTTAGAAAGACAAGCGTATGCTGGACACTAATGATTGTTTGGATGTGACATTTGGCATAGATGTCATGACGGTATAGAAAATATTTTGACAAATATCAATTGCTGTAATAATAGGGTCGCCAAGTCCCGAAATATTAAAGGCAACGTACGTATCACATTATATCGCTTTTGTTAATAAGGTTGGTTTAATTATAGATAATTTGGATACGGAAAAAAAAGTAGTAACTAACTGAGCCTGCTACCAATAATATGCATAAGTTAACAAGATACCAAATTTGATTGTAATCCCCTCACCTACTTCGAAAATGTAATTGTAATATAATGATACTCTGCAACATGTTTCCACAGAGATTCTAGTTTTGCTCACCAAACTGATGTTCGTAACTAATAGAATTTGAAATAGGGTTATATATACAAGGTGCGTTCCAGAGTAAAAAGGACTTTTTGAATCTAGCCCCCCCTGGTGGCGACGTCTATATGTCCTTTATACCTTTATCGATTTTCCAGTGAGAATTTCAAGATATTTCACTGCAATAGCGTTTTAAGTATCAGTATGTTTGTGTTATCGGTGCGAAAATGAGCTTCGAACAAAAAGTCAACAATAAATTTTTTTTTAAAATTGGTAAAACTTTTGCCGAAACGTTTCAATTGATGAAACAAGTTCATGGCGATGATTGCCTGTCGCGTGGAAGAGTGCACGAGTGTTTGCAACGTTTTTAAAGTGGTCGTGAGGACATAAATGACAATCAACATGTGGGGTAATCAAAGTCCGTGATCAGCGGAAATTCCATCGAAACTGTGCGTGAATTCATCAAAAATCAGCCGAAATCATCATTAAAGGTCATGGAAATGGAATTGAACATCTCTAAAACATAGATTTATCGCATTTTCACCGAATATTTGGGCTTACGAAAGGTGTATGCACGGTTTTTTCCGCACAAATTGACTGACGAAATTGCTCAGAATCCAATATTCGAAGGACCAATTATTTGACCAAAAACCATTAGCCACTCCCCGTATTCACTTTATATGGCACCGTGCGACTTCTTCCTTTTCGGAAAAATGCATTTACCCTTGAAAAGGAAGTGTTATGCAGACGTAGAGGTCATTCAAAAGGTTTACACCAGCATACTGGCGGTCAAACCGGCCAACGAGCCAAAACACTCGTTCGAAGGACACTGTTTTGAATAAGATAAATTGATTTTGCCAAAAAACCCATTTGTTCTGTTTTTTAAATCCAATTTACTTTGGAACGTGTGGAGATCTGTACCTGTTAAAGAAAGTGACAATACGCTTTCATAATTTAGCAACAAGGAAGGCTTTGATGTAACGTGTCTGTGAATACGACATTTAATATTAGATTTATATTTGACGCCGACTGTGCCGGACGGAAAGTCCGATAGTTATTAATATAATATTATAATTGTTAGTTATATATGTAAATTATAATAAATCGTGATATCGCAGAATATTACATTGGCGACGAGGATAATTGGGAAGTATTTTACATAAAATCAGGAAGGCCGTATAGGATTTTGAATTCAAACGGGAGTAGCGACGTTAAGCGCACACACACACGCACAGATTCATACAGGTATTTTGGTTGAATATGCGTGTAGGGAAATGTAAGAAGAAAATTTTATTCAGCGTTACCTGAATAACGGAATTCATTCCAAATGGAATGAGATTGGAATAAACTGGAAATTTTAAGGTGAAAATAAAAATGTTTGAAATGAATTGAGAAATTGGAAAATTTGAAATTTGCAAATGGAGTGAGATATTCCAAAGGAAAAATTGAAATTTGATAATGATTGGAGAAATTTAAAAAATTGGAAAATAATTAAAAAAAACGAAAAAGAAAAATAAGTAAAGAGTCTATTCCAAATGGGATGAGACAAATGCAAATCAATTGAGATATTTAAAAAATAGAAAATTTGAAGATGATTCGAGAAATCTAGAAAATACGAAAATAAAAATAAGTAAAGAGTCTATTCCAAATGGAATGAGACAAATGTAAGAGCGAAATGAATGATTGAGAATATGTGCATATTTGTATATTTCAAATGAAATAGAAAGGAGCGAAATGGTATTGTATTAAGAAACTATATTCCAAATTTAATAATGTTTCAAACAAGGGTAAAATGATTCATTTGTTTTCTTTATGTGTAACAAGAAGGTCATGAGGAAAAATTTAGCTGATGAGTTTTTTTCTCAATGAATGAAAGATAAGAAAACACAGTTTTCAAATGTAATCGAAATTAACTTATTTTTTTATAAAATAAAATGTTGTTTTATGGTAATCGTTTCAGCGAGAAATAAATATGACGGAACTGAAACCATTTCTATGTCAGGGAATGGACAAGGCGTTATGGCGTACGGAGTGGGAGGCGTGGTTGCGTTCGTTTTATATATATATTGACGCAGAGGAGATAACCTCTATATATAAGAAAAGAAATAAACTTCTACATTTGGGAGGATCCCAGCCCCAGGCAGTGGTATAAAGCATTCCTGGTGCTTTAGTACCATATGATGAGCAAGCGAAAAACGATGTATTTACACCTTTGATATCAAAACTCAATGAGTATTTTTCGCCACAACGGAATTCCGTTTTTGAGAGGCACTTGTTTCGTTCAATAACACCACTGGATGGAGAATGTTTTATGGAGTTTTTGATGAGATTACGCCGCCAGATAGCAAAATGTTCGTTTGGCGAGACCAAAGAACAGATTGAAGAAATATGTTTAAAAGATAAAATCATCGATGTCTGGACACCGTTAGGTTTAAAAAGAGGTTACTTGAAAACGAGCTAACTTTGGATGAGGTCATCAAAACATATAGCATTGATGAACAAGTCAACAAACAAACACAGTCTATAACATCCCAAGGTAATCCAAGCGGCATCAACAAAATTGTACAGCAAAGCATAGAAAGCGAGTGTGGAAGGTGTGGTAAAAGGGGACATCGCGAAAATAGTATGGAGTGTCCTGCTAGAAATATGAAATGCAGGAAATGCGATAGAATTTGACATTTTTATCTGAAATGCCGCACACGGTTACGGAAGCCCAACTTCAAACCGGACAGGAAACGCTGGAGACGAAGAGATACGGTGGAACAGTCCATAAGTAGCGAAATTGAAAATGTACTCGACGGTTCGAAGGGAACTGGGTTATTCAGAGTGGAGAATAAGTCGTCACAAGAGGGGGAGATCTCGTGTAAAATAGGAGGTTACATAATTTCTATGATCATCGATTCGGGCTCTAAATTGAACCTGATCAGCCATTCAGATTGGCAACGATTATGCGAGGAAAAGGCTGTTATGTTTAACTCACGTACTGAATCAGCGAATCATTTTCGGGCATATGCTTCAGATCGTCTACTCAAGGTTTTACAAGTTTTCGAGGCTCCAATTTCGGTACAAAACGATCCGGAACTGATTACTACATTTTATGTAATCGAAAATGGTAAACAATCGCTATTAGGACGGGACACGGCTATCGAACTCAACGTTTTAAGAGTAGGTTTGGACGTGCGTAGAGTTGAGGAAGCGGAACCGTTTGCCAAATGGCGTGATGTTTCTGTCAAGCTGTCTATTGACGAATCTGTGGTTCCTGTGCAACAACCCATGAGACGTGTGCCGACGGCGTTGGAGGGCAAGATAACTGAGAAACTGGAAGAGGCTTTAAAGTTGGACATTATCGAACCAGTAACTGGCCCAAGTGCCTGGATATCGCCGGTGGTGATTGCCTTTAAAGATGATGGCGATATTCGGGTATGTATAGATATGCGCCGGGCAAATAAAGCAATACAGAGAGAAAATTACCCTTTACCGATTTTTGACAACTTTATGACCAAACTAAGGGGAGCCAAGTATTTCTCTCGACTTGATTTAAAAAATGCCTACCATCAGTTGGAGTTGGCTGAGTCCAGCAGAGAAATTACTACATTTATTACGCACCGGGGTTTGTTTCGTTATAAACGTTTAATGTTTGGAGTGAATTCGGCTCCAGAGATATTTCAGAGACTAATGGAGGAATTAATATCTCCTTGTCAAAATGCATTGAACTATATTGATGACGTAATCATTTTTGGAAGCGACCTTGAAGAACATGATAAGGCACTGGAAATGGTTAAGACAATCTTTAAAACAAATAATGTCTTGCTGAATGAAAAGAAATGCATAATAAGAACTCAAAGGCTGAAATTTTTGGGACACATCCTGTCGGATGAGGGGATTGAAGTTGATCCCGAAAAAGTAAAAGTGATCACAGCATTCAGAGCGCCGAAAAATAAAGAAGAAGTACGTAGTTTTCTTGGTTTAGCCACATATGTGGGTAAGTTTGTAATTGACTTGGCAGACAGCACCGAACCTCTAAGGAAACTAATGAGGAGCAAGGAAAAATTTGTTTGAGGCAAAGAGCAGGACGACGCATTTCAGGGAATAAAGGCGAAAATTGCTGCGGTATCGAAACTCTCATATTTTAATCCACAGGACAAAACGTGTTTAATTGCAGATGCTAGTCCGGTGGCCCTGGGTGCCGTATTAGTGCAATTTGATAAGGCAAATATTTCGCGGATCATTTCATTTCCCAGTAAGAGTCTCTCACCGGTGGAAAAGAGATATTCACAAACCGAAAAAGAAAGTTTGGCTTTGGTGTGGGCTGTGGAAAAATTTTATTATTATTTGGCAGGGCTTAACTTTGATCTGATGAATAACCGATCACAAGCCACTAGAAACCATATTTAAGCCAACCTCACGACCCCCAGCGAGGATCGAAAGATGGTTGCTAAGGTTACAGTCATATCGTTTCCGAGTGATATATAAACCAGGGAAAGAAAATATTGCGGATTCGCTATCAAGGCTTTCCCAAGAAAACAACGCTGATCCATATGATTGGGCCGGAGAGCAGCATATTTTTCGAGTAGTGTCCACTTTGATACCGAAGTCGCTCTCCATATCACAGATTACCGAGATGTCTATATTAGACGAAGAGATACAAGATGTAGTGACGTGTCTATGTCAGGACTCGTGGAAAGCAAATATGTCAAGCCCATATTATCCTTTTCGTTTGGAGCTGTCTATAGTTGGTGATATCCTATTACGGGGAACTAAATTAGTTATCCCACGAAAGTTGCGAGAAATAATTCTGGGCCTCGCACATGAGGGACATCCAGGAATAAGTGCAATGAAACGGAGGTTACGCTCCAAAGTTTGGTGGCCTTGTGTGGACAAAGATGCTGAAAAATACGTAAAGACTTGTCAAGATTGCCTTATAGTGTCAATGCCACCAAAACCAGCTCCGATGGAGCGGCACCCTTTCCCGAATGGTCCCTGGAAATGCTTAGCAACCGATATTTTGGGTCCTTTACCTAATGGGGATAATATATTGGTACTAATTGATTACTACTCCAGATATATGGAGTTCAAAGTGATTAAGTCGATAACATCTAAAACCATTATTGATGAAATGGAAGAGATATTTTCAAGATTGGGATTTCCAGAGACACTAACGTCTGACAATGGAAGGCAATTCGTAAGCGTTGAGTTTAAAAGTTTTTGCAGTACCAACGGCATTCGGCTAATGACTACGCCCCCATACTGGCCTCAGGCTAACGGCGAAGTAGAAAATATGAACAGGTCCCTAGTGAAACGTTTAAAGATAGCTCATGCAAATAACGACAATTACAAGAAAGAAATTCAGAAGTTCGTTTTGATGTATAATGTTACTCCGCATGGTACCACGGGCGCTCCACCGACAGAACTAATGTTTAACAGAGTAATAAGAGACAAAATTCCCTGCATTCAGGACCTTGTGGGGGAAATGGCAGACTCAGAAGAGAGAGATAAGGATATGCGGGAAAAAGATAAAGGGAAACAGTTGACTGACAAGGCCAGGAGTGCGGGAGATGTTGACATCCAAGTTGGAGATACAGTACTCCTAAAGAATGTAATATTTCCGCATAAGTTGACACCCACATTTGATACTACCACGTATAAGGTAGTAAAGCGAGAAGGAAATGTTGCGCAGATTTCCGCTGGTGGTAAAACATACACCAGGAATGTTGGTCATTTGAAAAAGATTGTAACCACAAACCCATTGAGTCCTGCAGCGCCAGTTTTCCTCGACGCCGAGTCTTCCCGAACAACCTCAACATCTGAGGATCAGCAGAAGCTAAGCGAGAACCTCAAACTACGTCTGGAGAAAAAGGAAGGAATGTGGAGATCTGTACCTGTTAAAGAAAGTGACAATACGCTTTCATAATTTAGCAACAAGGAGGCTTTGATGTAACGTGTCTGTGAATACGACATTTAATATTAGATTTATATTTGACGCCGACTGTGCCGGACGGAAAGTCCGATAGTTATTAATATAATATTATAATTGTTAGTTATATATGTAAATTATAATAAATCGTGATATCGCAGAATATTACAGAACGTATTCAAACAAAAAATATTTCTTTAATTGCCAGCTATTTTAAAGCTTAATTTTAAGCGTTTGAAGTGAAATGGCATATCAGTCGGAATTATAGGGATACGCCGTATAAAAAAACTTCAAGATTCAGTACAAGTACAGGACCAACAGATAATTTTCGTGCATTACGTTCACGCTGCGATGCATTAGCTTGTGTGCGTTCATCATATGTAAATAGATGTATTTGAATTGTAAATAAAATATAAAATAGTTAAATTTGACATTTTGGATTAAAAATCTTTTGAATTTTTTTTTGTGTTGTCACATGGCTAATTCCGTAAGGTGCAGTAAAATTCAGAGTAAGTAAAAACTAAATTATAGTCTTATTAGAAGAATTAGTTCTTGCGATATACCAAGTCCAATTTACGCTTTCACAAATACTGTTACTCATTAGGAACAATATGGTAATACAACAACAGAAAAATGAAATAGATAACATAATGCTGGTTGCTGTTGAAGTTCCATAAAAAATTCACACTAAATGTTTAACAATTAGTTCTTGGATAAATAAAATAGAATATTAACTGATTAATTTTTTGTCAGTATTTCAATAGGGAATAATTTGTTGTATACCTCTGTTTCAAATATTGTTGTGTTGATATTGTTCAGGTCATTTACATTTAGATTTAAGAACTGTAACAGTTTTGGATTATGAATTTGTTTTGGTAGTTCAAAAAAAGTAGTTACAGCGCCCGAGAAACTAAATTCAATTTAATGTATCTTGGCTAACTATAGAATAATTTGAATATTAAATTATTTATACGTATAAATTTTTGATATTTGTATATTTGGAATAATAAGTGTAAACTTACTCTCCAGAGCTACTTATATGCCTTACTTTAGCAGACACTGGAATAATAAACTGGTCGCTTAAATTGGTGTCGTATATGTGATGCCATGATTGTTTTACAAAAGTGCCTGAAGTAGCACATTTCTCCCCTGAAGTATCGAATTGGGATCCTTTATCGTTTTCTTCAAATATAACATTTACAGTTCTTGTGTCATTTGAGAAACAAGAAACATTTCGATGAGTGTTGGGTCGTACAGGACGTTTAATCTTAAATGAATAAAACGAGCAAAGTTTATTAGTCGATAAAAATGTCGAAATTAATTAAAAATGAAATGGTTTGAAATAAAAGAAATAATTATTAATAAGAATAATATAACATATATATGTATATATAAGAATAATATAAGACATATTTAAACAAATACACATTAAAATAATATTTAGGAAGTAAGAAAAGGCTAAGTTCGGGCGCAACCGAACATTTTATACTCTTACAACTTGTTCGAATCAAAGAGTGGGAAATACTATAAGATGTAAAACGTTAATCAGAAAATCTTAACCCAAGCATTTTTATATACATATATGTATACTATATATAACTCATACACTGACCGACTTACTCAACATAAAGTTTGTTAGAAAAACGAAAGTCATTATACATACATACATATGTAATATACGGGAGTTGGGTATCGACCAGATTTTATCTATTTTTGCCAATACCACGTACTATTAACAAGCCAGATACTAAACAACGTTCCCTGGGTTTCATATTGTATCTCACCTACAGTCACCAATCATATGGAGTAAAGTCAGCCAGGCGTTCGAAAGTGCTGATAAATATTAGATATAAGGATAAATTCGTAATTTTTTCAATTGAAATTTATTTGCGTGAACATATTCAAAATTAAACCTCATGTGCATTCCCTCGGCCTCTTATACCGACAAAAATGTTTTCGGCCTAATTCGTAAATAAAATTTTCACAGTCTTAAATTAGTTTATTATATGAATAATAGTATATGTTCACTAGATATACATATGGCTAAATGAGCCTTAGTCGCCTGCCCCACACCACACCTACACCCATCACTAATACGCACACTCACCACACTCACGTCGACATCACCACACTCCACATCAACACCACCCACACGCGCGAGCGCAGGATCCACACACTAAAACACACACCACATCACTCCACTGAAAAAGGGTCCGCTTTTACACAAGTCAGTATTGATTCGTCCATTACTGAATGCACGTCGCCTTTTCGCCACACGCCGCTAGTTATCGCCATTTATTAGAAGGCAAATTTCTATTGTTAAATAAAAGCGTCGGAGGTTTTATTTTAAAACACACTATTTGGCACAAGTGGTAAGTCCAGCGGGCAGTGAGTAAAACATTGGTCCTTCGAGCCGCAAATACAAAAAAATTGTTCAAAAAAAAAATTTCAAAATTCGTGCACAAAATTAAATAAGGCGACATATACATACAAATATAGAAATATACAAAAATTTAATGCAATATACATACATATGTAGGTATATACAAAAAGTATGGCAAGTATTATTAAAGTGAAGTGACAAATACTTACCTATGTACATACAAAAAAAAAACAAAGTTGAAAACGGAAAGCACACAACGGTTCCCTACCGATACATCAAACTCAAAAAAAAAAAAAATTTTTAATCAAAATCAAAAGAAAAAAAAAATTTTATGCTAATACGAAAAATTTTAAATCGCGTTTGAGACATATAAATACATATAAATATACATATAAGTACAATATTATGCTGAACAACTATACATAAAACAAAACAACAAAAAAAAAAAAAAAAAAGGCTGGCGCGTAAACTAATTGAATTCTAAACGGACGCGAAGCTTCACACCAAACAAGTGAAAGGAAAACAATAAACTCAATGTGCAATAATTTTCAAAAAAAATTATAATAAATAATAAAATTAATAATCGTGGAAATAAAACATACTAAAGACATCTACATAAGTACGAGCGAAACAACAACAGGAAGAGCAGAAAGAAAAGGAATACCGTGGCCCACCATAGTAACATCAACATCAGCAGCAACAGGAAACAAATAGGATACAACTGGAACACAGCGACAACTGCGAACAACCCCCACTTAACCGCATACTAAAGCCCTCAAATACCCTTGAAGCGGCCCAAAATGAGTGTATCGACTCCATTTATTCGGTTAAAATTTTTATATATTGGCATATATGTATGTTTTTTGAAAGTTACAGTTCAACTTTCTAAAAACTGTATACTTTAATAAAACGGTTGCTACCAAACTGTTTGAACTTACGGTTGATTTCCGGGAAACCGAAAACAGTTTGGTACATTACATGTGTACATCCAAATATATGTATGAACAGTATATATGTAGTATAATATATAATTATATATACATATACTGGCATATACATATCTGTTAAAAGCCTAGTTATGCTTACACTTGTGTTCACAAGCACACAAAGTTTATAAAAAAAAAAACATTTTCAAGTATTCACTTGACAACATTTTCCGGCAATACCCCTTATACTCAAAACAGTATAAGCAGGATTGCGCTAAGTATGCTAAGGCAATTTCGAAAATTAAAATAAAAGGAACAATATCAACGATACATATATGCACAATATTCACAACGTATATACATACATATACATTACATAAGTTAATCTTTTGGTTAATTGAAAACCAAAAAAATATAATTTTTCACGGAGCTGCATTCGGGCAGCGCTACCGCATATCTTTATTGAGTTTTACAAACTGAAGTTAGCTTAACCGAATTACAATATTTATGCTTAATTCTAACTTTAATAATTATAGGTGGCGTGATTCTCTTCCACGAATCTTATGCTGCACAACAGGTAATGCTGACGCTGACCATGCACTTTATGGTGCATTTCGGTCACACGTGCCGGAAGTTGTAAGTCGATACTTGAGTAAGAAGTGTTGTGTTAACTCTTCCCCTCTTAGTTCGATCGTCCGCGATCGGTGTTATTGTTGGGCTGCGATGTTGTAATTTGCAGGAACGGGCCTTTCTGCACGTTTGCAATAAATTCTGCTTCTGGGCTAAGCGAAATGTACATTTTTTGTTTTTCTTTGATAATAAAAAATAAAATTCCAGTAGTGACTACTATAATTAAAACAATTGAAATATCAGAACTTAAGCTAATTATTGAGGATACACTGTTTCCATTCTTTAGTAATTTAAAATTATTTTCATGCTGAAGCTGTTTTATGTACAATGCTTCCATCTTTATTTCTTTATTAATTTCGTTTGTATCATTTATTTTTGTTATTACATTTGGTAATACAAATGTTTCAAATATCCTCAAGTTTACAGCGTGTAAAATAATAACTGTCGCACTAAAACAACGGTGCATATTTCTTTACAATAACATCACCACATAATTTTTTTTATCCCGTTACATCGCCTACTTATTGAACATCATTAGCTATTATTTATTCCACATTTCATTTGATAGTAAAATTTTGAGGGGTATGGATGTGAAACGTGAACCAGTTTTAGAACTACATTTGCAAGGCAAGAAAACTTCTGAAATTGTTAAGTCCCTGAAAAGACATAATGTGAACAGAAGATTTGTTCAGCGGACCGTGGCAAGATTTGTCGAAACCGGAACTGTGCAAATAAAGAAAAAAACTGGACGAAAGCGATCAGTCAGAACAAAGGAAACGATCAAAGCTGTGCGTGAGCAGATTCGAAGAAATTGCTCCGTTTAGGTACGGAAACTCGGGAAAAGATTTAAAATGAGTCACCAGTCCGCTCATTTGGTAATTAAAGAAGACTTTAAGCTTGAAGCTTATAAGAAAAAAAGAATTCATGGACTTACGGATATGCAGAAGAAAAAGCGAAGGGAGACATGCAAAATGCTACAAAGGAGGCACGCAGAGTCAGAAATTATCTTTTCTGACGAAAAGCTGTTTTTATTACAGCAACCCCATAACCCTCAAAACGATCGAGTGTATGCAGCTAAGATGTCCGGATATTCCTAGAGCTAAAAAAAGTGTAGAGCGTTTCCAAAATGTTTCTTCGGTGATGGTATGGGGCGATTTGCAAAAGTGGCAAACTTCATCACTGCTTTTTATTGATAAAGGCGTCAAAATAAATGCAGAATATTATTTGAATAACGTCCTAATAGAGCATTTGAAGCCTCACGCAATGGAGATGTTTGGGAATAGGCCATTCTGTTTTCAGCAAGATTCTGCTCCTGCACACATAAGCGAAAACTGTGCAAAGCTGGTGTCGTGCAAATTTTCCCAGTTTCATATCAGCAGAAGAATGGCCTCCGTCTTCCCCGGACTTAAACCCACTGTGGAATTTAAGTCGCATGACTTTGGATAAATTCAAAAACCATTTGACAAAAATATGGAACGAAATACCTAATGAAGTCGTTCGTGCCGCTTGCGAAATTTTTTCTAAACGTTTAAAGGAAATACAAAAAATCAAAGGGGAAAGAATTGAAATTGATTCATAAAATAAACATATTAATATATGTATTTATAAAATAGTTACTATTTAATTTGAATATAACTATTAATCCTGTTATTAAAAAAAAGAGGTGCGACAGTTATTATTTTACACGCTGTACATTGAAATATGTTCTATTAGAAATCTTTATCTCACAATTTTCGAACCTTAATAAAAATGTGCCTTTTTGGCTTATATTTTGTTTATTACAATTTTGGGTTATATTTGAATTAAAATTCTTAAAGTGCCTGGTAGCACTTCTACTACATCAGGTTTATTAAAATTTTCAAGCTTACAGCTCGCTTCTTTAAACATTAATATATTGCCTATACATGTGTCTTCAATTCTTGTAATATTCTTTTCTAAATTATCCTTAATTTCTAATTGGTACATTTTATTGTCCTCGTCTACAAGGATTTCTAAATGGCTTAGTATCACTGATTTATTATTAATGTTTGGGATGGGTTCAAACTTTATTTTGGATAATGTATTCTGGGAATATTGAGGTATGAGGAGGGATAGGATGATTGTATTTTCCTGAAATAGTACGACTGTTCTAATGTGGCTGTAACTTTCAAAATTGCTAATATGATTCAGTTCAGTAGGGTTTAGTATGTCCGTTGGCAAGATACCTAATTTAGTTGAAAAAATAATTTGTCCGATGTCATCTACGTGATTACGTAAAAGCGATATGTCGTTGTTAATTTGGTAAGTATGCATGATGAATTGAATTTCGTCCTCTATTGTCTTTATTTTATTTTGTGCTAATTCAGTAAATTCGTTTATGTAACTACTAATAATAGTTTGTTGTTTGTTTATGTGGTCTGTAATGTTCGTTATCTGTCCAGAAAGAAAATCGCTAATTTGCATTAGATTGTTAACATTATTCGTGGTAATTTCTTCGTTATTATGAATTTGTGTGAGAGCGTCCCTAATTTCTTTTTCCTCGTCACTGTCCATGGAGCCTGCTATAAATTTTAGTCCTTTTCCTACGATATTGAGTAAGCCTCGTTTGACTTTAAAGTGCGGATGCAAACCGTCTAACTTGGCTTCTAATAAAACAAAATTTTTATGGATTGAGTCAAGAAATTGTCTGTCCTCAAAAGTGATTGCTTTTAGAGTGTTAATGTTGCCTGAAATAAGCGATAGCGTTTCTTCATATTTCGTTAAATTGATGAAATGTAAAATTTTGTCGTAATGGTTGATTGTCCTTACTTCTCCTGTCTTAATGGGTAGGTACCCGTTGTTGTTGGTAAGATCCTGTATGTCGATTTGTTGTGTGATCACGGTCAATGTCATCGTTAGTTGAATCAGAAAGGTGTAGTAGCGGGTCATTATGACTAACTGGAAAAATAATTTTTAACATTGTTTAATATTTTTTTTGTGAACGATTTTACCTGACTTAGTTTTAATTGTGGAATTGTAGTTCTGCTCTACAATTTCCTTTCTGTATTTAGAAGATAATTTTAACGGGGTTCGATCTTTATTATGGTACAAAAGGTCGATATTCTGTTTAGTTAATAATTTCCTAGCAGTTTCCTCTCTATCCTTATCTAGTAATTTTGGGTCACTACAAACTCTTCTGCCAAAGAAAGCTTCTACGGGTTTCTTTGCAGTAGTGGAATGAATTGAATAATTGTATTCTCTTACCGATTTCTCCAGTAATTCGTTAAAAGAATTATGCGTTTTTTCGCTTTGCAAGCAACGCATGATCTCCTGTAGATTGGAATGAAACCGTTCAACCTGTCCATTTGAGGAGCTGGTGTAAGGGGCTGTTCGAAATATTTGTATGCCGAACTCATTCTCAATCATAAAATTTATTGACTCAGATTTAAATGATCTTTCATTGTCAAATACTACCGTTTCCGGTATGAGGGAAAGTAGTATATCTCTCAGAGGTTGCCTGATATCCTCTGCAGCTTTAGATTGTATGGGTTTCGCGACAGCAAATTTTGAAAATTTATCTACGGCTGTCAAAATCAACTGTTTTCCTATAATGAGGATATCTAAGTGAACTATTTGACCAGGAAACCGTGGAATTGGAGTGGCCTGTATTTGAGGCTTTGGCGGATGCCGTTCGTATTTATTAACTTTGCATGTTTCGCATTTTTTCATAATTTTTTTAATTTTATTTGCCATTGCAGGAAAATAATATTTTTCTAGGATCTGCATTCTATTTTCCCTGCAATTCCTATGTGCTCTATTATGGGTGCTAACTATTATTTCTTCTTGCTCTTGTTCATTCGTTATGTCCTTTACCATTATTTGGAGTAAACCTAACTTTATATTTGTTAAAGTGTAAGGGATATAATAACTGAATTTTTCCCATAATATGCTCATCCGTTTTTATGCAATTTATGACGGACGGATTGAGGGTATCTTTTAAAATATCTATCAAATTTTCATCAGTATATTCGGGTTCGGTGATTAGATGGCGATGATACGTTGGAAATATAATTTTGAATTGGTAACTCGAGATTACGTCTTTATTTAAGAATATTTGATTTTTGAATGCCTTAATAGGTGCTTCAGTGCTATATATTAAATTGTGGGATGAACTTCCATGTAGAGAGCGAATTCAATGGTGTATCATGAGGTATTCTAGACAAGGCGTCAGCTACGACGTTACCCTTGCCAGACCTGTAGTATAACTCATAGTTATATTCTTCAAGGATCGCCTTCCACCGCTTCATTTTACTATTGCTATTCTTGTTGCATAGGTTAAAGGTTGGTGGTCGGTCGTGATTTTTACCTTGCGTGAACCGTATAGGTAATTTCTGGAAGGAGTTTAATGCCCATATTATTGCAAGCATCTCCTTTTCGTTTGTTGCGTAGTGCTCTTCGGCTCTACTCAACGTTCGCGATATAAAAGCTATCGGCTTATCGTTTTGCGACAAAACTGCGCCTATGGCGAAGTTTGAGAGCATCAGTAGCCAGTTCAAATTCCTTTTCGAAATCTGGGAAAGCAAGGATAATGTCCTTGGACGTTAGGGAATTTTTAATTTTGATAAAAGACTCGATTGCATTTTTATCGAGGTCAATCTTAATGTTGGCCGATTTGTTTGAGACGTTCGGCCTTCTTCCCCTCTCAAAAGCGATGTCAAGGGTTTGGCGATTTTTGCGTAATCTCTAACAAATCGCCTGTAATATCCGGACATACCTAGAAAGCTACGGAGTTCTTTTAAATTTTTGGGCTGTGGAAAATTGGAAATTGCATCCACTTTTGCCGGATTGGTTTTTATGCCGTTTGGTGTAATGATGTAACCTAAAAATTCCGTTTCCCTTTTAAAAAAGTTGCACTTATCCAACTGCACCTTCATGTTGGCTTCATCTAGGGTCCTAAAAATTGCTTCAATGTGTCCGAGATGTTCTTCCTCGGTTTTACTAAAGATTATTATGTCATCAATATAGACATAACAACATTTCCCGATATATTCTCGCAATATATCGTCTAATGTGCGTTGGAATATTGATGGCGCATTTTTCAGGCCAAAAGGTAAACGCGTGAATTCGTATTTTCCATTGTTTATGGAAAATGCGGTTTTTTCAATGTCAGATTTTTTTAGTGGAATCTGGTGAAAACCACTTTTTAGATCAAGTACAGAAAAAAAATTGCTGTTGCTCAGCTGGGAGATGACTTCTGTTATCTCGGGGATAGGGTACCTATCCGCAGTCGTGACTGCATTGAGCTTTCTGTAGTCGATGACCATGCGGTACTGTTTGTTTCCCGCTGAATCCGCCTTTTTGGGTACAATCCAAACTGGGGAGTTGTACGGCGACCTTGACGGCCTTATTATACCATCATTTAGAAGCTTTTTTACTTGGTTTTCTACCTCGCCTTTTAGAGCTGCGGGTAGAATTTCGTGTAAACTGGTGAATCACTCGTTGTCCTAATTTGGGCAACAACTTTGGTTGTATATGTTAGTTTCTCATCGGGTTCTGAGAAAAGATTTCTGTAGGAGTTGACAACGTGATTCATTTTTGTTTTCGTTTGAGGAGCCAACGTTTCCTCTTTTATATTTACTGCATTGGCTGCTCTAGAAGGCAGCTGCTTTAATCTTATTGCCTTATTATTTCTTATTTTCATGTAGTTTTTGTTTGTGTAAATTACGGCCTCTAACTCCTTTAGAGTGTCGTTACCTAGTATGCCATCAAAAGTTACTAAAGAAGGCATGAGGTAGAATTTTATCTCCTCATTCATATCAAACAACTTTGCTTTTGTATGCTCGCATATTTTTATGCAACCTACAACGGTTTTTGCATAATTTTTTTTTACGTAATTCTTGCTTGAACCCGTATCTATTAAAAATTTAAAGATTTTTCCGCTCTCCGCTTTTACTTCAAAATAGGGTAGCGAAGAGCCCATCATGCTAAAAAATTAATGCTCGTTTGTTCAACGATATTCTCATCTTCCGCCTGTTCTGTGGCTAGATGAAAAGTTCTTTTATATTTATTTGGTTGATGATGAGCAGTCGGCTGAGGTCTTTTGCCATAAGCCTGGTTTTGGGTGGGTCTATTCATATAATTTATCCTACGGGAGTGGATGCTTGGGTCTACATCCATCGGTTCTGGCCGCTGTTGAGGTTTGGGTGGTCTAGGGGGGTAATTGTCGTTATGCTGCCCTATTTGACCAAGAAATTGTGGCCGTGGTTACCAAATAGGTTGGTTTGGCTTGGGAAAATGAGCCAGTTGGGGATAAAATTGTTGTGTTTACTGCTGCACAAAGTTTCTCCTTGGTGGCAGCTGAGGGGGTTATCCTTTCCTTGCGTTAGTCGCATGATTTGTGCGAAAGGTTGGTTCTCAAGTTTCATACACAGATGAAGAGCCTGTGGCAAGTCCGCCGGTTCCCGTATTCCTAAGAGTCTGGGTAAGTTCCCATTTAGTCCTCTTATAAATGTGTCTTATGCTTTGTCCCTGTATGCCTGTGTCAGGAGGCACAAGGATTCATTGCCCATTTCGAGGCATCCTAACTTGTTTAAAATCAGCGAAAGGTGTGTATACACCTGCTGGTAGAATTCAGGGACGGGTCTGTTCCCTCGTATCAATGTCGTCATTTGGTACTCGAGAGTGGACAAGTCTCTCTTGTCGCCATAATGCATCGTTAGACATTTTGATATGGTCGGCCAATCAAGCGGCGTGTTGTAAGATTCTAAGGCGATGTCGGCGTTGCCGACTATTTTATTTCTTATTACACTTAATATGCCAAAATACTTTGGTTGCCCTTTCAATGGCTCGTATATGGACAAAATTCGATCAACACCTTTCTTCCAGGAGTTGTATTCTCCTGGCTGTCCCGAAAAATCCTTAATAGATTTAACTATGTCAGGATTTTTATCTGATTCCCCTAAATTGTTCCTATGTCTATCATCGATTTGTTGGTCTACTACTTGCGACGGAGGGGGGTTAAGTACTGACTGTACTACCTGTGGTCCTTGTTGTCTAAGTATGTCTGTGGCAATTGTAGATATTAGCCTAGTCAAATCATCTACTGATAACTGAGCAGATTGTGGGGGGGCGACAGAAGTTTGGGATGAGGAAAGAATTGGTGGACGAACTAGGTTATTGGGATTTGCCATTTTTACAAAATACTATGTATATAATTATAAATATATTTAGAAATAATAAAAATATAGCACCGACTCACTGCTTGTAGCGCTGGCTTTGTGCTTGTATTTTCTTCCTTCGTTACGGATTCTGTAGTTAAAGCTGTTGATGCTGTTGTAACTTTTCGATATAGAATTTCACGCTGCTCACAGAACTTGTTTTATAGTTCACTTTTAGATTTTCCTCTTCTATTAACTTGTTTCACAGTTTTTTTCTTTCGCACATTCAATGCTCAATAGGATTTGGTAGCAGCACTATTTTGATGTAGAATTTCACGCTGCTCACAGAACGTGCTTTATAGTTCACTTCTTATTGAAAGTCAAATATTTTTACTATCCTGTGTTCGTTTAAGGACAGATTTTTCTCATAGTTTTTTTTTTTTTTTTTGCACATTCACTTCTTATTTTATCCTTGATCATTTAGGGATATTGTTTATATAGATTTTTCTTCTTTATTGTCCAACACTTTATTACAGTATTTTTTGTTATAAAAATTTTTTTTTTATATCCGCGATCTTAGGCCGACACGTAATGTCTCCTTTTTGCCTAAGGTACTAAGGAACCGACCGATCGACGCTTTTTGTTTTTAGCAAAGTAGCTTTACGCCTAACTTTTTCGCTAATTTTTTACACTTTTACACGACTTGTCTTTTAGTACAAACAGCTTTACGCTTGCTTGCAATTCGCTCGGGCGCCAGTTAATCTTTTGGTTAATTGAAAACCAAAAAAATATAATTTTTCACGGAGCTGCATTCGGGCAGCGCTACCGCGTATCTTTATTGAGTTTTACAAACTGAAGTTAGCTTAACCGAATTACAATATTTATGCTTAATTCTAACTTTAATAATTATAGGTGGCGTGATTCTCTTCCACGAATCTTATGCTGCACAACAGGTAGTGCTGACGCTGACCATGCACTTTATGGTGCATTTCGGTTACACGTGCCGGAAGTTGTAAGTCGATACTTGAGTAAGAAGTGTTGTGTTAACTCATATATTACCAAAATTGGCAACAAAATAAATTAGCATACACACATATGTATGTATGTATCAACAAAGTAAAATATTTATAACTTCAACAAATTTGTATTTGTGATAAAAGAGCATACCTGCACTTCGTCATTTTCTCATCCCGCGTTATTCGTACGGCAATAATATACACGCATACACACGGCATACAATTTGCCTATGCCGGGATACATATGTACATACATATAAGGTACATAGTGTACATAATTAAATTAAATTTAAAATTACAATTTAAAAATGGCGGTGCGGTAAATGCAACCATTTACTAAGGAAACAATACATTCTATTAATTAAAAATAAAAATAAAATATATGCGGACAAATAAAATAAACAAAAACTAAGAATTGGTAGCATATTAACATTTAATTATATATTATATATTCAAAGACCAAATCGGCACATTTTCAGCAATACCCCTTGTCCTTGTTAATATACAAGCAAGCAGGATTGCAAACGGAAAAAAAAAATATTTTTCGTTTTCAAAGGCCATTAACCTTTTGCTTTCTCTCATTATCGTCCGTATAAGCAATTATAAGCTAACGAAAAACGAAAACGAAACACTCGCTCGTTAGTTCGTACATTGCGTATACAACAAAAATACAATAAGGAGAACGAAATACGCGTTCGTTATTCGATACGTTGTGTACAAACCGTTTATCTTAAAGATTCAAACGTATCTATTGTTAACAGATATACACTGAGAGAAGTTTTTCTTTCTCATATTTTCAAATTTTACCTATTGTCTAAATGAACGGAAATTCTAAGGAATCTAAATCGATTCAATATCTGAAAGTACAAAAAATGATTTCTGAAGAAAAGAGCCCATGTACACCTGCTGAAGCTACACGCTCAAAACAAGGTGCTACAAAGCAAAAAAACTTAAAGATATTTCATATACTAAATTTATTGCTGACAGTGACAGTCTAATTCGATACTGCACTCGATTTTCATCTTCACCGATTCAAGACAATCCTGAATCGGTATTAGAAATAAAAAAAGAAAATCTAAGCAATTTCTGGACACGTCTCCAAGCTGCGTATGACGCAATTCTAGAATCTGACAAATCAGATCTTCCGGAAAATTTTAAATCCTCGGCTTGCTCCAAATACGAAAACTGCTTAGACCAGTACGAGGAAACGATAGCTATGATCGCCGATCAATTGAGATTAATAAAAGCAATTGCACCTACTCCACAACCGAGAGTAGAGCTGCCTCCAATTCAAAGCCAAGAGGCGAGTTCCGGCATTCACCTTAAAGTGCCAGCATGCGATACAGAAATATTTCATGGAGGTTATGAACAATGGCCGTCCTTCCGGGACATGTTTACGGCCGTGTACATAAACCATCATAAATTATCTCAAGCGCAAAAATTGTATCACCTCCGATACAAAACAAAAGGTCAAGCAGGCGCAATAGTAAAACAGTTCACTCTAAATGACGAAAATTTCAAGGCTTTAAAAGCTCGCTACGAGAACGAAAGAATATTAGTCGACAAACAAGTCACAATATTAATGAATTTACCAAAAATTCAGAAAGAAACAAGTGAAGAATTTATAAAACTTCAATCCACTGTTTCAAATTGCTTGTCTGTTCTAGCGACACAGAATATTCCCACAGACAATTGGGGTCCCAATATACTGGTAAATATATGCTCCGCGGCATTACCGGAAAAATCTTTGCTTCTGTGGCAGCAATCGCTCTCATCACGAAGAAAATGCCCAACGTGGCAACAAATGAATGATTTCGTAACTACCCAGTATGAAATTGCGGAAAGGGTAGATAAAAAAACGGTCAGAACTAAAAACGTTCAACACGACCTAAATCGAAGTTTTATTAGACCCCAAGCTAATAACAACCACAATTTAAACAGAAGCTTCTTTAAAAACCAATCGTTCACATCCGAACAATATAAACAAACGTCGTGCGAATTGTGTAAAGGAGGGCACAAGCTAAAAGCTTGCGAAAAGTTTAAAAAACTTAATATCAATGAAAGGAACAACTTTGTCAGAGCAAAAAGACTCTGTACAAACTGCTTGTCCCACTCGCATAATCTCAATAATTACGAAAGCAAATTCAATTGCGTATATTGCCACAAGAGGCATCATTTAATGTTGCATTTCAATAAGTTTCCTAGCACACCCCAAAGTAGCGCTTTCTCCAAAAGAGCCACGGGTTTAGTTGCAACCGCAACTCCCGAAACACAAAATCCCGAAATTTGCCAAGAGACACCATGCTGCTCAAAGGCTTTAAAAACACAAACGCTTCACAGCGAGAATCTAAGTAGGGTACTACTACCCACAGCAGTTAACTCCATCGAACACCGAGGAGAACTTTTCAAATTGAGAGCCCTGATAGACCTAGGATCACAACGATCACTCATAGCGTCTAGGGCACAAAATAGGCTAAAACTACCAACAAAACATGCCAATTATGAAATTACGGGAATTGGCGGAAGAGTAGTACAAAACTCAAATAAAATCTGTCCCATTACCCTAATTTCCCCCCAAGCGGATAAGCGCATTCAAGCAGAAGCTATAGTCTTACCGCAACTTACGAACATGCTTCCAAGCTATCATATAAATAGCAAACATTGGCAAAAGGTTACACACCTAAAGCTAGCAGATCCTAACTGCAACACCCCCGCTCAAATAGATCTTCTATTAGGCAGCGACCTTATACCTCAAATTATTCTAGAAGGGGTTGAAAAAATCTCAAACACCCTTCTAGCTCAAAATACTATATTCGGTTGGATACTAAGTGGACTAGTGACAGAACCAGTTACCACCATCACAACTCAAGTAGAAGAGATATCCAATGAATTCCTTAATGCACAATTAAGGAAATTTTGGGAGTTAGAAGACCTCCCCCCCATTACAATTACAACGCCAGAAGATCAGTATTGTGAAGACTTTTACAAAGCCACAATTACTAGATCAGGAAATGGTCGGTATGTCGTACGACTACCATTTAAACAACAATTTCCAGATACACTCGCCTTAGGTCATTCTCGCTCCTCTGCAATACAGCAGTTTCTAAGTATGGAAAAAAACCTACTTAAACAAGTAACGAAGGGCTAAGTTCGGGTGTCACCGAACATTTTATACTCTCGCATGATAAAGTGATAATCAAAATTGCATTATCCCCCATTTACATATTATTCAAATATCGTATTTGTGTAAAGTTTTATTCCGCTATAATCATTGGTTCCTAATGTACATATATATTATACAGAGAAGGCATCAGATGGAATTCAAAAGAGCGTTATATTGGAAGAAGGCGTGGTTGTGAACCGATTTCACCCATATTTCGTACATGTCATCAGGGTGTTAAGAAAATATTATGTACCAAATTTCATTGAAATCGGTCTAGTAGTTCCTGAGATATGGTTTTTGGTCCATAAGTGGGCGACGCCACTCCCATTTTCAATTTTTAAAAAAAGCCTGGGTGCAGCTTCCTTCTGCCATTTCTTCCGTAAAATGTGTTTCTGACGTTTTTTGTTAGTCGGTTAACGCACTTTTAGTGATTTTCAACATAGCCTTTGTATGGGAGGTGGGCGTGGTTACTATCCGATTTCTTCCATTTTTGAACTGTATATGGAGATGCCTAAAGGAAACGACTCTATAGAGTTTGGTTGACATAGCTATAATAGTTTCCGAGATATGTACAAAAAACTTAGTAGGGGGCGGAGCCACGCCCACTTTTCCAAAACAATTGCGTCCAAATATGCCCCCCCCTAATGCGATCCTTTGTGCCAAATTTCACTTTAATATCTTTATTTATGGCTTAGTTATGACACTTTATAGGTTTTAGGTTTCCGCCATTTTGTGGGAGTGGCAGTGGGCCGATTTTGCCCATCTTCGAACTTAACCTTCATATGGAGCCAAGGAATACGTGTACAAAGTTTCATCATGATATCTCAATTTTTACTCAAGTTACAGCTTGCACGGACAGACGGACGGACGGACAGACAGACATCCGGATTTCAACTCTACTCGTCACCCTGATCACTTTGGTATATATAACCCTATATCTGACTCTTTTAGTTTTAGGACTTACAAACAACCGTTATGTGAACACAACTATAATACTCTCCTTAGCAACTTTGTTGCGAGAGTATAAAAAGGTGAGCTCAAACAACATTATGATGGTGTCGTAGAAGAATACCTCCATTTAGATCATATGGAGGAAGTAAGCCCATGCGAAAAAATCATAAAAGGCAAATATCACTCATTCTACTTGCCACATCATGCAGTAGTAAAGCCTGACAAAAAAACCACAAAGGTTAGAGTAGTCTTTAATGCCTCGAGATCCACTAGCTCAGGGAATTCCCTAAATGATGTCTTTCTTAATGCTCCTCATATTAAATTGGCGTATATACAAATACGTTTTCAATGGGGATGTTGAAAAAATGTATCGACAAATAGTCGTACATAAGGATAATCAAGATTTTCAACGAATTATTTTCCGAAAATCTCCCACTAGTCCATTTCGCGACTTTAAATTAAAGACAGTTACCTTTGGCGTAAACTGTGCCCCATACCTCGCCATTCGTACACTCCACGAACTGGCAGAAGACACAAAGTCAGAATTTCTTCTGGCAACACAAGTCTTAAAAACACATACGTATGTAGACGATATCGTGTCTGGGAGCCACAGCCTCCCACAAGCATACGAGTCCTTATCACAAGTGATAAAGGCCCTCAACACCTCTAAAAAAGATCACAGCTAATCACCCAAGTATCTTAAAAAATATACCAAACGATAACAAATTGGATACTAATTTCCTTATATTTGAAAAGGAAAGTATAACAAAAACACTGGGCATCCAATGGAATGCGATATCGGACCAGTTCTCATACACGACAGAGTCCATAACCGCATTATCCGCCATAACAAAGAGGCAAATTTTATCCTCAATGGCAAAACTTTTTGACCCCGCAGGATGGCTTGCGCCAATTATGATACAAGCGAAAATCCTGATTCAAGAATTATGGCTAGACAGAACAGACTGGGACGAACAAGTGAAACCTCTTCGCTTAGAAAAGTGGTCCCAGTTTGCTAATAATCTAAAAGACATCGCGCAGATACAAATTCCACGGTGGGTAAACTATTCTCCCGAATACAAAGTGGAAATACACGGCTTCTGCGATGCCTCTGAAAAGGCATATTGTGCCACGATCTATGTGCGTACACAAAGCGACACCGCAACCACAAGTCCACTACTAGCTGCAAAAGCAAAAGTAGCACCTCTAAAAACGATAAGTCTACCACGACTTGAACTCTGTGGCGCTCTGCTACTAGCAAAGCTGGTTTCTATAGTGCAGACCCACATGAACATGACCAAGTGCAAATTATATCTATGGTCCGATTCCGAAATCGTTCTAGCCTGGTTAGAAAAGCCACCACACTCGTGGAAAACATATATTTCTAATCGAACCTCTCAAATACTTGACCTAGTAGGAGCAGCCACATGGCGACACGTAGCCAGTGCCGACAATCCTGCTGATCTAGGTACAAGAGGGTGCAAACCCCTGGATCTTGCCACCACCACGCTCTGGTGGAATGGCCCCCGATGGTTAACCGAATCCACAGATTCTTGGCCACAATCGACAATGCGCAACATAATCGCCCCAGAAAGTCGAAAAATCGACACCTATCATACAATAGTGGATGATAATGAAATCCTTGAACGATTTTCATCGTTCCCCTGAGCCCTCCGAGTAGTCGCATATATGCTCAAATTCATAGAGCAACTTAAACTTAAAGTTAAAGGAGTAACTTACACCCATTGCGATACATTGACGCACCAGGACTTACAAAAAGCAAAGCTCGCGCTTATCGCCTCAACCCAAACGCGCTACTTCAGTCGCGACACATCGTTACTAAGAGAATCGAAGCCAATTGACAAAAAGAGCTCACTCTTAGTACTAAACCCATTTTTAGACACGAAGGGTCTGCTTCGTGCCAATGGTCGGCTCGCTAATTCAAGCCTGACTTACAACGAACGCCACCCCATCATAATACCTGAGAAGTCTCCTTTTGCCACATTACTCCTGAATTACATCCATATCTTAATGTTTCACCGATGGAGCCGATCAGCGCCTCATGCAACATATGGTACGCCAAGAGTATTATATTCCCCGTCTTAAGCCCCAGATCAAACAAGTAAGGAAGGGCTAAGTTCGGGTGTCACCGAACATTTTATACTCTCGCATGTTAAAGTGATAATCGAGATTTCATTATCCGTCATTTACATATTTTTCAAATACCGTATTTGTGTAAAGTTTTATTCCGCTATCATCATTGGTTCCTAATGTTTATACTCGTATTATACAAAGAAGGCATCAGATGGAATTCAAAATAGCTTTATATTGGAAGAAGGCGTGGTTGTGAACCGATTTCAGCCATATTTCGTACATGTCATCAGGGTGTTAAGAAAACATTATATACCGAATTTCATTGAAATCGGTCTAGTAGCTCCTGAGATATGCTTCTTGGTCCATAAGTGGGCGGCGCCACGCCCATTTTCAATTTTAAAAAAGCCTGGGGGCAGCTTCCTTCTGCCACTTCTTCCGTAAAATTTAGTGTTTCTGACGTTTTTTGTTAGTCGGTTAACGCACTTTTAGTGATTTTGAACATAACCTTTGTATGGGAGGTGGGCGTGGTTATTATTCGATTTCTTCCATTTTTGAAGTGTATATGGAAATACCTGAAGAAAACGACTCTGTAGAGTTTGGTTGACATAGCTATAATAGTTTCCGAGATATGTACAAAAAACTTAGTAGGGGGCGGGGCCACGCCCACTTTTCCAAAAAAATTACTTCCAAATATGTCCCTCCCTAATGCGATCCTTTGTGCCAAATTTCACTTTAATATCTTTATTTATGGCTTAGTTATGACACTTTATAGGTTTTCGGTTTCCGCCATTTTGTGGGCGTGGCAGTGGGCCGATTTTGCCCATCTTCGATCCACCTTCTTATGGAGCCAAGGAATACGTGTACCAAGTTTCATCATGATATCTCAATTTTTACTCAAGTTACAGCTTGCACGGACGGACGGACAGACGGACGGACAGACAGACATCCGGATTTCGACTCTACTCGTCGCCCTGATCACTTTGGTATATATAACCCTATATCTGACTCTTTTAGTTTTAGGACTTACAAACAACCGTTATGTGAACAAAACTATAATACTCTCGTTAGCAACATTGTTGCGAGAGTATAAAAATGCATTTTCATGTGCAAGATCTGCACTATGCATAAGCAAAAAATGCGAACTCAGATTATGGCAGCACTTCCACCTGAACGCTGCAATTTCGCTCTGCCTTTCACGACCACAGGTATCGATTATGCTGGGCCTTTTCAAATAAAGGCGTCCATGCTAAGATCTCCCACTCTCTTGAAAGGCTATGTGGCTGTCTTTGTATGTTTCACGACAAAGGCAGTACACCTTGAGCTGTGTACAAATCTGACGACGGAGGCTTTTCTCGCGGCATTTGGTCGCTTCGTCGCTCGGCAAAACATTCATAGGAGCCCAACGAGCCACAGAAAAACAGTTTGTGGATTTCTTCAAACAAGTGTCCTCTGATATCGTACAAAAGTACGCCCCTCAAGGTATCAATTGGCAATTTATACCTCCAAGCGCTCCTCATATGGGTGGTTTATGGGAATCAGCTGTAAAGAGCTTCAAATCTCATTTCAAGAAGCTAGCCGGCAGCTATAAATTTAATTATGAAGAATTCACGACATTATTAGCTAAAATTGAAGTCGTTCTCAACTCACGGCCGCTCACAGCACTATCACAAGATCCCTCCGAATTCACAGCCCTAACTCCAGGGCATTTCCTAAAAGGAGCACCCATTCTGGCCACACCTGAGTCGCTATCCTTATTAAATAGATGGGAAAGAGTTAAAATTCTCCATCATAATTTCAGTAGCCGATGGAAAGAAGACTATATAAAGGACCTCCACAAGAGGTATCGATGGAAAACTACAGAAAATGCGCCAAAAGTTGGAGATTGTGTCTTGATTCACGACGATTGCCTGCCACCTACCGAATGGCGGCTGAGCCGCATAGAGAAGCTTTATCCAGGCTCCGACGGTCATATTCGCGTAGTCGATCTCCGTACACAATCCGGAAAGTTAACAAGACCGCTCGTCAAGCTATGCTTCTTACCGATCGCCGATAACCGCTAAAATAAACTGAATATAAAAACAAAATAAAATAAAAATTTATATAAATACATATATACATATATATATTTAAAATCACTCACAAAAGTAGTCGATTAATCTAACGACCCACTCATGCCGCATAACGTGGCAGCCATGCTCATATGTCCTATATGCAACCAAATTCTAATTGATATAACACTCTTCCAAACAGATCAATATGGCTGCAGGCATGCTAGCAGCCCCGACACCAACCACTCGTTCGGCTGTCAATGTGCCACGCCAAGCGGCTGCCCCAGTTGCAGCGCCCCGAACAACCACCCCAACGGTGCCTCGGAGTGGAACGGCCGCATTGCTGTCAACACCCGCGCTTGTCGCCGACCCACAACGCCGTAGATGTCCCCTATGTCGTCGACCCCACCGGCTGCCACAATGCGTCATCTTTAAGGGATTGCCACCTCAACAACGCCAGTTGGTCGTGCAGGCGTCTCAATTGCCTGACGCCTGTCCACCAAGCTCACGAGTGTACGTCGGGCAATCTGTGAGAAATTTGTATGCGCCCGCATCACACTATGTTGCACCGTACACCTCGGAATGACACCAGCCAACCTCCTGCCGGCCGCAACCGCGGCGCAGTACAACGACCGCCATTAAGCCGGGATGCACCGCCCCGTCGAACCATAGGGCCATCATCCTCCCGTGCCCGGCGGCCACATTATGGGGCGTCCACACGACGCCAGCAACAACGACCGCGTCCGCGCCGCACCTCAGGCCTCAGCAGCGTCGTAGCCACTCTGCAGCAGCTTCAGAGGATTCGAGGCTGAAATATTCGCCTAGGGGGGCCGGGATGGCTAAATGAGCCTTAGTCGCCTGCCCCACACCACACCTACACCCATCACTAACACGCACACTCACCACACTCACCTCGACATCACCACACTCCACATCTACACCACCCACACGCGCGAGCGCAGGATCCACACACTAAAACACACACCACATCACTCCACTGAAAAAGGGTCCGCTTTTACACAAGTCAGTATTGATTCGTCCATTACTGAATGCACGTCGCCTTTTCGCCACACGCCACTAGTTATCGCCATTTATTAGAAGGCGAATTTCTATTGTTAAATAAAAGCGTTTATCCGAGTTGTGAAAGTGAAATCGGAGGTTTTATTTTAAAACACTATTTGGCACAAGTGGTAAGTCCAGCGGGCAGTGAGTAAAACAACATATGTACTTACGGAATTTGAAAGCCCTGATCTAAATTAAAGAAAACACAACGCAAAGAACTTTTCTTTTCACTATAATATATTTATTTAGCGTATGTATGCTCCACGTAACTCACGTCACTTGGCGGTTTAAAAAAAAAAGAGAAATTGCGGTGATTGTTGCGGTTAATAAGATGAAGAAATTGAATATCGCGGACGACTGCCTTGCTTCACTGATGGAAACGGTAAGAGCCCGATCCCGGTCGGATCAATCCCTTGTGATGGGTTGGGTGGTGAATATTCGCTGATTACGAGTCGTCTCGTTGATAATCGTGTGGTTGTTGTGTTGTAGTGTTGTAGTAATGAGCGGTGTTAAGTACTGGGTTTGATGCGGGTGTTTTTTTTTTTTTTTTTTTTTTGTTTATAGTAGGAGGAAGCATCGAAAGCCGGAGTGCGGGACTTTAATCCGCTAAACCTAACCTACTCCCACCTTATGTCTCTCCCACGGGACCACTGGACAAAGTTTTACTTCATGGGAGAGAAGAAGACGTTTAAGTCTCCTCTATTGCACGGACGGACTGACGGCTAATCTGTTCTAAATGTCTCAATTTTGTCATAATTAGATTTGCCGCTCCGCTAACAGCTTTCCAGTTTACAGAGGACTCGCACATAAGTGCAGTCAAATTTTCCACCGAGAAACTACCCCCCAGAGTGGTTTTCAACTTTTCCTTATACTTGAAAACCGAGGGCAATAAAAGAACACGTGTTCAGAGTCTTCTATACACTCTGTACACGTCGGACAGTATGGACTAAAGTCATGACGATATTTGAATAGGTAGCTTCTGAAGCAACCATGCCCACTGAGTATTTGGGTAAGGTGGTAGTCAAGGTCCCCATATTGTCTACCTATCCACGAATGTATGCCCGAGATCAGTCGGTAGGTCCACCGTCCTTTGCATGAATTTTGCCACCGCTGCTGCCACATTTCAATGCTTCTAATTCTCTCACCTCTTTTTGCTGTGGTAGACATCTCCGACAAGTTATATATTCGTGCGAATTCGTCTCCCTGGATGTCAATCGGTGCCATACTGGCTAGTACCTCAGCAGCGTCATTTGAAATGGTTCGGAAAGCACTTATCACGCGTATTGCTGAAAGCCTATGCACTGTGTTAATTGGTCTAGCATATGATTTTATTTCTAGCGTCTGTATCTATATTGGAGCCGCATACAGGATAACTGAACTTATTAGCTTAGCTATTAAACATCGTCGGCTGGAACGCACACAGCCTTTATTTGCCATCATTCTAGATAACGCATTATATATTTTATTTGCTTTACGCGTCGCATTTTCCAAGTGTTCCTTGAACTTGAGTCGCGAGTCCACTATTACCCCAAGGTACTTCAACTGCGGCTGTGAATTAATCTCACATTCTCCTATGGTGAGCGATATTTTCTCCTCAATTTTCCTGGAGCTTATGAGCAGGACTTCTGTTTTCTGCTCAGCAAGCTCTAGACTCATGGTAGCGAACCATCTGCGCAAACCATTTATGCTGTCGTTGCATTTGATCCGAAGGTCATCCAGATGTTTAGCTACAGCTACCACTATGAGGTCATCCGCATATGCGATTGTTTTCACATTTTGTGGTTGCGGTATTCTTAGCACTCCGTCGTACATCAGGTTCCATAGCAGCGGGCCTAAAACCGAGCCTTGCGGAACTCCACTGGAGATAGTGTAGCTCTGAGTGCCTTCGTCCGTCTCGAATAGCAATCTCCTATTTTGAAAGTAACTCATTATAATATTTATTAGATAATGAGGAGCGTGTATATCGTGTAGAGCTTTTATTATATTTGCCCATTTTGCGGAGTTGAACGCGTTCTTTACATCCAGGGTTATTAGCGCGCAGTATTTTTTTGTACCACCTTTCCATCTTTTTCCACTTATTGCACATTTCGCAGTGTCGACTACTTCTCTTAGTGCGTCGATAGTGGACCTCTTTTAATAAAGCCGTATTGTCTCTCTGATAATCCGCCGGCTTTTTGGATTGCTATCTCCAAGCGGTTTCTTACAATGCTTTCGTACACTTTCCCAATTGTGTCGAGCATGCAAAGAGGTCGATAAGATGAAGGTTCTTCTGGTGGCTTTTTCGGCTTTGGCAGTAGAACCAGACGTTGTATCTTCCACGGGTCGGGGAATACCTCTTCTAATATACACGCATTGTACATGTTAACAAATAAACCGGGCTTTAGAGTTATGGCTTCTTTAAGGGCTCTATTTGGTATACCATCTATTCCAGGCGCTTTGGAGTTTTTGATTTTTTTTCACAATAGCCAATAGTTCGTCTTCTGTGACTAATAGAGGTGGCTCCGTAGCTTCGTTTCGTCTAATAAAGGAAATGGAGGCATGTGTCGGGAATAACGTTTCGACAACATTTTTCATAAATAATGCGTTCTTGGGCTGCTGCGACTTAGTTTTGAACTTCGACATACAAATTTTGTATGCCGTTCCCCAGGGGTCTATGTTGGCTTCTTCGCAGAGCTTTTCGAAACAGGATCTCTTACTACGGATAATGGCTGACTTCAGGAGCTTTTTTTGGCATTTCAATGCTTCTCTGAGGCTGATTTCGTTATCACTTCCCTGATTACGCTGTAGGCGGCGTCTAGCTGAGTGACAGAGCTTCCTCAGCTTGGCAATTTCGTCGTTCCACCAGTATACCGGCTTTCGATTGTTATAGTATCTCGTCCTGCGCATAGTTGCATCGCAAGCTGCAACTAGTTCCTTCCGCACAGCGGATACTAATTGGGTTGCGTTTTCGTCTGATGTATTTGCCGTACCCCAGACACTCTCAAAAACGTCAGTATCAAATTCCCTTTGTCGCCAACTTCGTTTTCGGGAGGTATTTCTCGGACAGTGTTCCGTTTCTTGGGAGAACGAGACCTCAGCAATTATAGCCATATGGTCGCTATTTGTGTACATATCTGACACCTTCCATTTAGTATGCCTGCTAAGCGCGTCGTTAACAAACATTAAATCTATTATTGAACCTTTATTTCCCTTTTGAAAGGTATTTTGTGTGCCACTGTTTAGAATCGTAAGGTTTGTTTGACTCAAAAATTCTAGAATAAGGCGACCACGATGATTAGTAATTCTGCTACCCCATGCAGTAGACCATGCGTTAAAATCTCCCGCTATTATTATTGGCGATTTGCTTCTGATTTCTAGGGATAGCTCCAGGAGAAAGTCTTCAAACTCGCTAATTGTTGCACTAGGACGAGCATAACAGCTTACAAAAAATATTCCTTGTATATTCGCCTATGTAAAGCCGTTATGGGTTTCGTTGGAACGTGATGTGAAGGCTTGACCTTTGCAGGCCCATATTGCCGCCTTGCCACTTATATCTTTATTCCAAGTGCTTTCCGAACGTTGAGAATATTGTTCGCTTAATAGAGCGACATCTATGTTTTCTTCTAGCACTGTCTGTTTCAGAAGGTCTTGTGCTGCAGCGCAATGGTTGAGATTTAGTTGCAATATTTTCATTATTTCGTTGACTTCAACATATCTGCGTATTTAGGACAAACCGTACTTAAAACGGAGTGCTCCCCTTTACAGAGCATACAACTTGAGGAATTTGTACATGACTTTGCTACGTGACCTGGGGTTCCGCAACGTGTACAAAGAGAAAACCTATCAATGGAGCTGCAACATTTGTGTGCTATATGTCCAAGTTGGAAGCACCTAAAACAACGAGTAATAGGTGAAAATTCCCGGAGGCGACAGATAGACCACCCGATCTTAACTTTACCACACTTGAGTAAAGTTTTGGCATCCTCAGCTCGTAGGCATATAAGGGCTATTTGAGTGCCACTTCGAGTTTTCCGCAGATTTTTTATATTTTGCTTCCCCAGGTTTTGGATCCCACACTCCTTTTGTAATGCCTCACAGATTTCTTCAGGGGTGGTTATCTCGTCCAAATCTTTGCACACAATGGTAATATTATGGGATTTTGGCTATATTACGGCCATCTCACCAATTACTCCCTCTAGGGCGCTTTCGAACGTGTCGGCTCTCTTTTCTGCTTGATTTTTTAATTCAATCAGTAGGTCTCCTTTGAGGGTTTTTCTAATGTACCTCACATTTGAACCCAGTTCTTCAAGGCCTTTGTCACATTTTATTTTCTTCAGGATATCGGCATACGACGCTCCCTCCTTTTTTGTTAAGATAATAGCGTCTGGTTTCGATCTGATTCTCTTCTCGATCGGTTTCTTCTTTCTAACAACGTCTATCCATTTCTCGCCTGCGGTCTTGTCTCCCAAACCGTCTTTGTGCATGAGTTTAGTGACCTCACTATATGTCGCTTGCACTTTGTGGCTCATGTTTTTGGGCTTCTTCGTTGGTGGCAAATATCCCAATATCTCGCGTGGTCTCTTCGGTGCATTTTTTTCACTTTGAATAGGGGATACCTGCGACGCTTTCCCCACCATGACTCTTTTCGACGGATTCTCCTGCTTTTCATACAAGCTTGTGATGCAGCTTACTAGATCACGCATTGCTTGATTTATATGTCTCTGTCCGGACATCATGCCTTCGAGCTCTCTAATTTTTATACCCAATTTGCAGAAAATGTTGGGATTTTCACTATTCTGAAGCTGCTCAGATTTACCGCCTTTGTCTGTTTGGTCGGCATTTTCACATCTTTTTGCTGATCCAGCAGCGGCGGATTCTTCATGTTTGCCTTTTGGGGGCGTTCTCAAAATTTTTGAGTTCCTCCGAAAAGGATTCTCTGGTGTACATCCCAAACTATTCTCAGAGGTCATAACTCTGCCAGAAAATAGTTGGGAACACCTGTCAGTGGGTACGTTCAGTCCTTTGCCTTAAAAAACCTTACTTGTATTTTGTTGGCTGGCAATGCCGTAACCCAAAACAAAACGATTAAGGAGAAGAAGGAGAAACGAAACAAAAACAAAAACCAGCTGGTTGACTAAGTCAAAACGGCAAAAAATAATTGAGTGCACGTTTTGATTCGCTGTTACGTGGGGAAATTCTTATTTAATTTTTATTTAAATTTGCCAAAAAGGGGCAGATAAGTGCCAAATAAATATATTCTAATGAACCAATTTTTTGTACTTATTTAATTTTGTGATTAGCATCCAGTCAAATAAAAGTTCGCGTCTCCCGGTAAGTCTTAGACAGAAACAAGTTTTCTATCGCTTTTAAAACACCACAAAATTCTCGCAAATATCCTAGATCACTAAAAAACACGTCTACTTTCACTGATATACATATAGCTGAGTTGATGCGGGTGTGTGTAGTGGTGCATGCTGTGAACTGTTGTGTGATGAGGTGTTGTGACGTGACGTGATGTGATGTGACGTGAGGTGATGCGATGTGGGATGTTGCAGAACGTTCATAGCTCATGTGAACATCCCGCCCCCCCTAGGCGAGTTAGTCGGGTAGGAGCCTCCGCATCTGTTGCAGTGTGCCTAGTACAGCACTCAACGTTGATGCCAAAAAATGTTTTATGTTCTCTGGCTCATATTTGTGTTCGTAAACATACAGACAAATGTGCCAAAGAAATAATATACATATGTATGTATGTATGCCATAGAAATTCTATTGCTACGAATTTGGAAATGATAACGAAATAATGCGAATATGCATATTTCATGAAGGTCATTAATTTTTTTAAGAAATGGAAGAAATGAATGGAAGTGTTTATATGAGCACATTTAAGTTCATTTTATAATAGACGAAATTATTATAATTTTTGAAATAATAATTTATTTAAAATTATTTTTTGTTTAATTTTATCACATAAAATTTTTATCATTTTTACCAAAGTAATCACGCATATGTGACAATGGTTCATATAATTCACTATAAGCATGCATATGTCACTCAGAGAATGCTTGTTTACATTCTCTGTGTGAATGTATATTTTGTATATTTTTCTACAAAGCAATTCTCTTTATTTATTCTCAGTCGTTTTACATATATTTCTGCCATTGAACGTGCTCATATCTGCTAAATAGCAGCGAGAATGGTGAATTCCTTACTTCAATCAGAGAACATAAAACATAGAGAAGGTGCAGGTTCGACAGCGAATATTTGATAAATTTGCGACACGGAATCTCACCACACAAATACAGAATTCACGCTGTGAAATGTTAACATTTTTAACAGTTCTACACATATTCAACAAAGAATATGAAGAGAAATAAATATATGTATTTACGGCATATGATGAGATGGCATATATGCTCAAGCAGAGAATATTGAAGAAAAATAAGTTCTTTGATATTCCACTTTTAACAGCGAAAAATGTGTACAAAACACACGTCTCACATAGAGAACATAAAGACGTTTTTTATTGTGTTCTCTGTCTCACATGCCCAAGAATATGAAGACATAAATACATGTATGTATGCAGTTTCCTTATGATACTCCCAACCACAGCATTGTGATATTTTCATGCTTCAATTTTAGCTTTGAACCAGGCAATCGCAATGTATGCAAATATGTATGTAAGTATGCTTTTGCGTTTTGCCGTCGGCATTTCCATATTGGCATGTAAAAATAATTATGAGTATAAACGCATGCATAGTAATATTTACAGTCAATTTGGACTTGCATATTTAATAATTTTATTTGATTTTTACATAGTATACTCTAATATACTAATAAATATTTTTGTATTATGTTTCTTACTAATAGAAATTTAATTTACCACAAAAATGTATACATACATAAATATATTGTCTATCATATTAATCTTATTATCTGCCCATATGATTGCATGTATACGCATGTGCGCATTCAGAAATTGAAATCATGATTTTATCACTTATCAATACACATATTACATGTGCGCGCATTGAGCTGCATGTTCATACATTCATATATACTTATATGTACATATATTTGCATACATTGCATACATGCATTGAGCTGCATGTTCATACATTCATATATACTTATATGTACATATATTTGCATACATTGCATACATGCATTTAGCTGCATGTTCATACATTCATATATACTTATATGTACATATATTTGCATACATTGCCGAACAAGTAAGGCAGCAGCATACAAACATAAATGCGTACACATGTGAATATGTCACCAACAAAAAATTGAAGCATTGTTCTACAAAAACAACAATTGCCTAAATAGCATAAGCAAGGCAAGCGAATATGGCAGCCGAATTGGCGAAGCTCAAATGTAGTAAATTTTACAACAAAAACGATTTCGACCTCGCTTCATTCATAAAAACAGACGCCGTAACATCTCCCCGAGCATGCCTTCGCCTACAAACGTCTTTTTGCGACGATGGCAAAAGCTAAAAATCATAAATTGAACAACTTTCTGATGATTTTTCACAGAAAGAAGTGACAAAAGTGGCAACATAGCCGTTGTCGATTTACAATATTTGTCTAAAATATTTTTCCGTGACTCGCAAAAATCTGCGACAATCGGCGATCGTTTGTTAGTTTTTTTCGGCACAGCTCGGATTTTCTACCAACAACACAATGTTGTGGCGCTTTACCGTCGCGTCAGTGTTTCGACACATAGAAGTACTGAACACAATGAGCGCGACCGACTGTAAACGAAGATATTAGAATACACACGTTCTTAGGGACACAGTTATTGAGCCAGCTGCACAACTACATAACTGTGTCCATAAGAACGTGTGTATTTGAAAGATGTCGCTTGCAGTCTGTCGTGCTCAATTTGTTCAGCACTTGACTCTTTGACAAAACGAAAGTTTCGGCCATTGGTTGACCGTGACAATGGAGATGCGAAAGAAGCGTGCGACACTTGTGACTATGAATGTATGTACATATGTATGTATATGGCTCGCACTGGCTTTCGTAAACATACAGACAAATGTGCCAAAGAAATAATATATGTATATGCCATAGAAATTCTATTGGTACAAATATGGAAATGATAACGAAATAATGCGAATATGCATATTTCATGAAGGTCATTAATTTTTTTTGAAGAAATGAAAGGAATGAATGGAAGTGTTTATATGAGCACATTTAAGTTCATTTCATAATAGTTCATTTCATAATTTAAGTTCATTTCATAATTTTCGCTGTTAAAAGTGGAATATCAAAGAACTTATTTTTCTTCAATATTCTCTGCTTGAGCATATATGCCATCTCATCATATGCCGTAAATATGTACATATATTTATTTCTCTTCATATTCTTTGTTGAATATGTGGAGAACTGTTAAAAATGTTAACATTTCACAGCGTGAATTCTGTATTTGTGTGGTGAGATTCCGTGTCGCAAATTTATCAAATATTCGCTGTCGAACCTGCACCTTCTCTATGTTTTATGTTCTCTGGTTCAATGGCAGAAATATATGTAAAACGACTGAATTCTTTCGAGAATGAGTAAAGAGAAATGCTTTGAAGAAAAATATACAAACTCACACAAAGAATGTAAAAAAGCATTCTCTGAGTAACATATGCATGTATTATATGAACCATTGTCACATAAGTATGCGTGATTATTTTGTGTTATAAGAACCATTGTTTTCCGAAAAATGGTAAAAATTGTATGTTATAAAATTTAACAAAAAATAATTTTCTATAAATTATTATTTCAAAAATGATATTAATTTCGACTATTATGAAATGAACTTAAATGTGCTCATATAAACAGTTCCATTTCTTAAAAAAAATTAATGACCTTCATGAAATATGCATATTCGCATTATTTCGTTATCATTTCCATATTTGTACCAATAGAATTTCTATGGCATATACATATATTATTTCTTTGGCACATTTGTCTGTATGTTTACGAAAGCAAATGCGAGCCATACACATACATACATATGTACATTCATAATACAAGTGTCGCAAGCTTCTTTCGTATCTCCGTTGTCACTGTCAACCAATGGCCGAAACTTGCGTTTTGTCAAAGAGTCAAGTGCTGAACAAATTGAGCGCGACAGACTGCAAGCGACATCTGTCAAATATTAAAATACAAGTTATCGGGCTTTTTGTTATAGCTCCGAAAAAAAATAGTTTTTTATTTTGAATGGGTCCGTATGACCTTTTTTATTAAACATTTAATTGCAACTGATTTTACATTGTTTATTTAAGCTAAAAGGTAACCTTATTCTACCTGTCCCTTAACTTACAATTCTTCGGAATTGTAGCTTTGGCGGCTCGTGCCGGATGTTACTTCCTGTTGACAGCTTGTAATTGTTAGCGTCAGCTATAATTTTGGATATGTTTCGTGTTAACTCCTCCGCCGTCAAAAACAAACGTCCCCGTTTGTTCGCTGCATTTGATCTGTCAGAGTTATTGACCCTTCTAGTGTTGGTATTTCAGGTGTTTTGACTTCATTATGATCGTTCAGATTAACATTTACATGGTAATTTGATAGCTCTGTTATACTTGCTTTGCATTTATTTTTTAGACTCAAAATGGTGATAATTACGATTATGCACATCATGCAGATGATTATGAGCGAAAAATTGGTAATTAAAGCTGCAGTGTGGGTTATTTATAATTTTTCCAGATGATGTGTGTTGTTCAGATGAAGCTCCTTCATCATCTCCAAACTTAAAATTTCTTCTTCTTGAAACGATGGTTTATTTGGTTGTAAAATTGCTGCTAACGGTTTGCTGGTGAATTTTTCGTTAAATGAGTATGTTTGGTTTTCTATACACACCGTGGAATTATGGTATTCTACCGCATATGATCCGGAAAGATGTATACTTTGGCTGTCAATTTTTACTGTACCGTTATATTGGTTTAGTAATATAATGCCAGGTGATATATTTTCTACCGATGGTATGTGCTGATTATTTATTAAAATGCAGTTTGCCGGTTTGCTTTTTAGTAGACGAGGGACACAAGTAGTGTTGCTTATGTCTATAATATTTTTGTTATTACATATTTTTATACTATTATATTCTTTACATTTGTTCCTTATACCAAATATTTTATTATTCTTACACGCTATTACATTTTCAAATGGAATTTTATTTATATTCCTTTTTATTTTTATTGGTTTTATCATAATTGATTCACAAAGATCTTTATTAGATAAAGGTATTCCAATAATATATAGTAACATAGTTTCATTTGATGCAAGTTTAACATTTGCTAATTCGATAGATTTCTCAATATTATTTAGTGTAAAGTTATTTTTCCCTAGTGTATATTGTAATATATTTAATTCTTCATTTGACAAAATATAAGAATTAACTATCCCGGCTTTTGCCCAATGTATTGCATAGTCTATATTAATTATCTCATCTTTTATTACATTTAATTTATATTTAATTTCAATAGCAATATTATGTTGTACAACTTCATTTGTTTGTACTTCTTTTAAAATTTTATTTTATATTGTAGAAATATTATTTATTCTGTCGAAAATTACTTTATTGATTGTTATTTGTTCGTTATTTGTTCATTATTATTTTCAATTATATTAAATTATATTATTAATATGATTTTCTAGTATTATTAAGTCGTCGTGATCAGGATTTCCCGCAATCCATTTCCAGACTGTTCCTAATTCGCTTACTGATTTCCTAAATCTTTTTGGTTTTAGTCTATTTAAGTATGTCTGTGTCAGTATTAGTTCATTAATGAGTATAGGAAGGAGTGGGTTTTCTTCTTTAACTTTAGTTCTAATTGAATTACTTAAATTGTTTAGTGCGTTCTGGTATTCGTCTATGTCCACTTTGTGTATCAGTTGGAATGTTCCTGTTTGAATTTTTACTGGTCCTGTACTAAATGTGGCTAGTTGTGAGTTTGTATAGTCTATTATCCTAAAGTCAGCGTACACCAAATGTACGAAAAATCTGAAAAATTAAAATAAAGAATGATATGTAGCAATGTAGATATGTTCGTCCTTTTTCTGTGATTACGACACTGGATTTTTCTTCTTTTACAATTTCTTTTCTATATCTTGCTGTTAGTTTCGAGCCTGTTCGTTTATTTATTTTAACATATATTATTTGTCCTGGGGCGTAGGTTTTTATTGGATTTCTAGTTTTATTGTGAATTTCTAAGTCTTTCATCTGTTGTTTTCTTAGTGTCTCGATATTTTCTCGCCTTAAGTTTTCATATTGCTGTGGGTCTATTGAAACGCGTCTTCCAAAAAAAGTTTCTATTGGTCTTTTTCTGGTTGTAGAATGTATTGAATAATTATATTCGTAGGTTCAACGATCTAAAAGTTCTTGAAATGAGCGGTGGGTGCGTTCGGTTTGAAGACAACGCATAATTTCAGAAAGTGTGGAGTGAAATCTTTCGACTTGTCCATTGACTTTGCTAGCGTAAGGGGGTGTTTTGAAAATGTTAATACCAAGGTGGTCTTCCACCATAAATTGTATTGAGGTCGAGTTTAAAGATTTTTCATTATCTATAACTATGGTTTTCGGTACACCGAAGGAAAAAAGTATTTGTCGCAAGGGTTCTCTGATATCCTCTATTGCTTTCGATTCTATTAATCTAACTTGGGCGTATTTCGAAAATTTGTCTACTGCGGTAAGTACAAGAGTTTTCTCTGTACTGTATATATCAATGTGAACTATTTCTCCAGGATATTGTGGAATAGGGGTTTCAAGTAAATGTGGTTTATTAGGATGACGATCGTATTTGTTTTCTTTACATATTTTGCATTGTTTAAATATTGCTTCTATTTTTGCTTTCATTTTTGGAAAATAATATTTTTGTATGAGTTGTTTTGAATTTTCGTCTCGGTTTCTATGTGCGCGTTTGTGTTCTTTTAATATTGTTTCGTTTTGAATGTCCTCGTTCGTAATGTCATCAACTTTCATCTCAGTATATCGAATTTTATAATTGGAAAAATGGATTGGGTATATTTGTTGAATTATTCCCATTATTTCTTCGGAAGTAAATATGCCATTTATCACCTAAAGTGAAATTAGGTTTTCTGAGGAAAATGTTTGTTTAATTATTACATGTCTATGGTATGTAGGAAATGGTATTTTAAATAGGTAACTATCTTCGTCTCCTAAAGAGATCCAAAGTTGGTTTTTGAAAACATTTATGGGTACTTCTACTGCTGGAATTAGATTGTGAGATGAGCTGTCATCTGAGTGTGTGGCTACTGATAAAGAATTTATTTCGAATGGTCTTGAAAGTGTATCTGCTACTATGTTGGCTTTACCAGGTTTATATCTTAATTCGTAATTATATTCTTCGATTATGGCTTTCCACCGTTTTAATTTAGAATTATTGTTTTTATTGCTTAAGGCGTATGTGAGAGGTTGATGGTCTGTATGGATTACTACTTTTGCCGTTCCATAGAGATAATTTCTAAAAGTATTTAATGCCCAAATAATAGCAAGCATTTCTTTCTCGTTAACTGCATAATTTTCTTCGGTTTTACTTAATGTCCTAGATATAAAGGCTATGGGTTTTCCATTCTGTTCTAAGACAGCGCCTATGGCATATTTGGAAGCATCTGTTGTTAAATCGAACTCTTTTTTATAATCGGGATATTGTAAAATTACGTCTTTCGATGTCAATGTGGATTTTATTTTATTAAATGCTGCTTTAGCGTCATTGCTTAATTGGATTTGGATTTTTTTGGAAACATTTCTTGACATTCTACCTTCTTCTCCACGAAGTAGAGTTGTGAGGGGTTTAGCTAATTTTGCATAATCTTTAATGAAACGTCTATAGTATCCTGAAAGTCCTAGAAATGATCTTAGGTCTTTAAGTGTTTTGGGGTATGGAAAATCTACGATACTTTTTACTTTAGATGGGTTTGTGGAAATACCAGCAGAAGAAATTATGAATCCTAAAAATTCTACTTGGTTTTTATAGAATTCGCATTTGTCTGCTTGTACTTTCATATTAGCTTTACGGAGTGTATCAAAAATTTTGTCAATATGCTCTGAATGAGATTTTTCATCTTTGCTAAATATTATTATGTCGTCTATATAGACATAACATATTTTTCCTATATATTGTCTCAGAATATCGTCTAATGTACGTTGGAAAATGGATGGGGCGTTCTTCAGTCCAAAAGGTAATCTTGTGAACTCATACTTTCCATTGTTCACTGAAAAGGCTGTTTTCTCCACGTCAGATTCCTTAAGAGGAATTTGATGGAAACCGCTTTTTAGGTCGATTACTGAAAATATTCGGTTTTCTCCTAATTGTGATAGTACTTCATTTATCTCTGGTATCGGATATCTGTCAGCAGTTGTAACTGTGTTTAGTTTTCTGTAATCAATAACAAATCTGAATTTTTTTTCGCCTGATGCATCGTCTTTTTTGGGTACAATCCATATTGGTGAATTATATGGTGATCTTGATTTTCTGATAATACCGTCCTCTAATAGTTTATTTATTTGTTTTTCTACTTCTTGTTTTAAACTGGCAGGATATGGGTATGATTTTGAGTAGATAGGTGTATCTGAATTTGTTCTAATTTCCGCTACTACTTTTGTAGTGTACGTTAGTTTTTCATTAGGTTCTGAAAATAAGTTTCGGTGTTTTTGTACAAGTTGTTTAATTTCATTTTTTTCTGAAGTATTCATATGTTCGTCACGGATTTGAATGGAATGAACATCTTGGGCTCTATATTGATGGAGTTGAATTTTACGTTTGTTTGCTACGATCATGAAATTTTCTTTAGTATGTATTATTGCTGATAGTTCCTTTAAACTATCATTTCCAAGAATTGCGTGAAAAGTTGTAAGAGTGGGTAACAAAAAAAATTTTAATTTGCATTCTTCAATATTAAAAAGATTTAGAAAAGTGTGAATTGAATTTGCGTAAAAAGGGTTATTGTTTTCTTTGGGATTTGGTACTAAATTTGATTGAATATAATTTTTATTGGAACCTGTATCGACTAGGATTTTTAAAATTTCTCCACTCTTTGTTTTGCAGTTGAAATAAGGTAACGAAGAGCTGTTTAATCTAAAAAATGTACATCTGTCAGGTCTAGTGATTGTTCGTTTTCGTCGGTTTGTGTTGTATCGGAAAAATCTTAGTTGTATTCGTTGTTTTGGTAGTCATTGTTGCATTGATTATTTTGTTCGCTGTAAGGTTCAAAGTTTGAGTTTACATGAAAATTCCTTTGAACTTTTGGTTGCAGATCATTTTTGTTTGAAAAGTTTAATGGTCGTTTGACAGTGAATTTGGGATTTGATCTATTGGCGTAATTGATAGCATTTGTTCTTAAGCTAACGTCTACGTCCATTGGTTGAGGTGGTTTTGGTGGTCTTGGAGGGGGATTATTTGGTGGTTGATTAAATGGGTTTTGATTATGAAAACCATGTTGTTGGTTTACTGGATTTTGGGGATACCGTTGTTGACCATAAGGATTAAATGTTTGATTTGGTTTTGGTATAAAAGCTAACTCGGGATGGAATTTGGTTTGAGGAAGTTGTCGATTAAGATTTGGAGAAAAATTCTGTTGTTGGAATTGTTGTCTAGGAAACTGATTGTTAGCGTGATTTGCTCTAAAGTTTTGATTTTCTAACTTCAGGCAAAGGTGAAGAGCTTCTGGTAGGATTTTTGGTTCTCTGATGCCGAGAAGCCTAGGAAGGTCACCCGAAAGTCCTCTGACAAACGTGGGCTTTAGCACGGTAGTTTTCCGTAAGAAGATGTATTGCTTCCTCTCCTACTTCCATACAACCAATTTTGTTGAGGATTAATGATAGGTGCGAATACACTTTTTGGTAAAATTCGTTGATCGTAAGTCTTCCCTGTATAAGGCAAGTCATTTGATACTCTAAAGTACCAATGTCTCTTTTGTCTGCATAGTGGGTAGTTAGACAACGAGATATTGCTGTCCAATCTAAAGGCGTGTTATACGACTCTAGTGCCATAGCACTTTCCTTTCCCTATAATTTTGTTTCTAATTACATTTAAAATTCCGAAATATCTTGGTGTGCCTTTCGAGGGTTCATATATCCTCAGAATCCGCTCGACACTCTTTTTTCAGGAGGTAAAGTCCGAAGCGTTCCCTGAAAATTCTCGTAGTGATCGCACTACGTCGGGAATTTTGTCCATTTCGTTCATGTTGTCTCTGTATCTTTCGTCTATAGTTTGATCCCTAATGTTCTGGTTCGTACCATTATTCAAAATACTTTGTATTATGCTTTGTCCGTCCGTCTGTAACATCTGAGTTACAACGTTTTTAACTAAATGTGCCAATTCTGGCGATATTTGGGTGCCAGAACCGGAAGATCCTGTAGGTTGTATTCCCTAGCACTGGTGGTCTGATTAAATTATTAGGGTTAGACATTTTCTTTAAAATATATAAAAATTTTTCTTTATTAATCTCTGGAGGGTCCCTTTTACAGGAAAGTCGCAGAGTTATTTTACTTTTATAAGCACCGGAGGGTCCCCCGTTAGGTGGTGAATCTCGGCCCTTTTTAACTTTATATGTTATTGGCTGTACAAGCCCTTTTTTTTATTTTTTTTTGTGGTTTATAATTCTCTGGAGGGTCCCCCGTTAGGTGGTGAATCGCAGAAAATTTTGTATTTTATAAGCTGGAGGGTCCCCCCGTAGGTGGTGAATCGCAGCTTTATATTATTATTTATTATTGGCTGTACGAGCCCGTTTATTATTTGTAAAAGAAATAATTTTCTTACTGGAACTCTTAAAACTTTCTTTAAATTATTTACTTTATTTTCCAAAAAAAAATTCTTTTTTAATATTTTTAAATTATTAATTTTCTTTTATAAGTTTCTTTTCTTTTTCTTTCCAAAAAATTTGTTTATATATTTCTAAATAATTAATTTTCAAAAAATGTTCTTTTCTTTTTCTTTCCTTTTTTGTTTTTTTATATTCTTAATTATAAAATTTAAATAGCTTAACTTATTCCTTACAAAGATATCAGCTTCCCTTCCATGGCCGGTAACCGTGCAGTTGTCCTTTTTCCTCTCGGTACTTGGGTGCACTCTTTCACTCCCTCGATGCCAGAAAGTAAATTCCGCTGCTTGCTTTTCGTACTGCTTATGGTACTTTTGTGAGTTTCTTGTTTTTCGCACTACTTATGGTACTTTTGTGAGTTGCTTGTTTAACACATTGCTCGGGCGCCAGTTATCGGGCTTTTTGTTACAGCTCCGAAAAAAAATAGTTTTTTATTTTGAATGGGTCCGTATGACCTTCTTTATTAAACATTTAATTGCAACTGATTTTACATTGTTTACTTAAGCTAAAGGGTAACCTTATTCTACCTGTCCCTTAACTTACAATTCTTCGGAATTGTAGCTTTGGCGGCTCGTGCCGGATGTTACTTCCTGTTGACAGCTTGTAATTGTTAGCGTCAGCTATTTTATTTATGTTAACTCAAATATTAGCGTCAGCTATAATTTTGGATATGTTTCGTGTTAACTTACACACGTTCTTAAGGACACAGTTATGTAGTTGTGCAGCTGGCTCAATAACTGTGTCCCTAAGAACGTGTGTATTCTAATATATTCGCTTGCAGTCGGTCGCGCTCATTGTGTTCAGTACTTCTATGTGTCGAAACACTGACGCGACGGTAAAGCGCCACAACATTGTGTTGTTGGTAGAAAATCCGAGCTGTGCCGAAAGAAACTAAAAAACGATCGCCGATTGTTACCGCTGCTCGAACAGCGTCGCCAACAAGCTAACGTAAATATGTATGTTTTTGTATGAGCTTGTATACATATCGACGCAGATTTTTGCGAGTCACGGAAAAATATTTTAGACAAATATTGTAATTCGACAACGGCTATGTTGCCACTTTTGTCACTTCTTTCTGTGAAGAATCATCAGAAAGTTGTTCAATTTATGATTTTTAGCTTTTGCCATCGTCGCAAAAAGACGTTTGTAGGCGAAGGCATGCTCGGGGAGATGTTACGGCGTCTGTTTTTATGAATGAAGCGAGGTCGAAATCGTTTTTGTTGTAAAATTTACTACATTTGAGCTTCGCCAATTCGGCTGCCATATTCGCTTGCCTTTCTTATGCTATTTAGGCAATTGTTGTTTTTGTAGAACAATGCTTCAATTTTTTGTTGTTGACATATTCGCATGTGTACGCAAATGTATGTTTGTATGCTTATGCATTAGTTGTTCGGCAATGTATACAAATATATGTACATATAAGTATATATGAATGTACATATATAAGTATATTGATAAGTGATAACATCATGATTCGAATTTCTGAATGCGCACATGCGTATACATAATAAGATTATGATATGAGCATGTGCAGAGACATAAGATTAATATGATAGAAGATGTACATACATGCATACATACATACATATGTATAGATTGTTGTGATAAATTTAATTTCTATTGGTGGGAAATATAATATAAAAATATTTATTAGAATAGTATATTATGTAAAAATCAAAGAAAATTATTAAATATGCAAGTCCAAATTGACTATACATAAATATTACTATGCATGCATTCGTACAAAATATACTCATATCATAATTATGTTTACATGTCAATATTGAATTGCCGACGGCAAAACGCAAAAGAGCATACATATTTGCATACATTGCGATTCCCAAGTTGAAAGAAAAATTGAAGCATGAAAATATCACAATGCTGTTGTTTGGAGCATCATAAGGAGCATACATACATGTATTTATGTCTCTTCATATTCTTGGGCATGTGAGACAAGAACATAAAAAATTTGTTTATGTTCTCTGTGTGAGAGATGTATTTTGTACACATTTTTCGCTGTCAAAATGGATCAAAATATAAACGAAAAGCAAAACGAAATTCTTCGTTGAGAGTGTATTTCTGTCTCTTCATATTCTCTGCTTCGGCATATATGCCTTGTCATCATATGCCGTAAATACATATATTTCTGTCTCTTCATATTCTCGGTTAGAATATGTGAGAGAATTGTAAAAAATGTTAAAATTGTGAGGCGAATTCCGACCTACAATGTTAACAAATGCGGCGAATTCCTTAGACAAAATCTAACAAATGTTCGACACCGAACCTGCACCTTCTCTATACTTTTAAGTTCTCTGATTGTGTTGCCATATTCTTTCAATTCGTTTTCCTTAAAAAATCAGGTGCGACAGTCGTATACACCAGCGAGTATATATATATATATATATACCATATATATATACCATAATACCAGAGAACGTATATCATAGAGAAGGTTCACGATGTCGAGAATTTAGGGATATTTCAATTTTGGGAAATATACTGTTTTGGATGAGTGCATTTCACCACAGAAAATTATTAGCGCATTTCTCACTTAACATCAGGAGCACGACAATAACAGAACTGAGTAGTTGTTAGAGCCAATGGGAAAAAATATGTTAATTTCAGTGTTTAGAAATGTACGCTTACAGATTCGTATGTTTACAATGCGCAAACAACTGCATATAATTTATATACATACATACATACATATGTATATTTTCTATATATTTTATATCAAAGCACACAAGCATGTATGTACGTACATATGTACAAATTGAACTATTTCATGATAAATTCCTTAAAATCTTTGGAAATATATTATAAAGTCATACATGCATTATTACCTATGTAAATCTTTAATTAATGTAGGTTCGATAAGATATATTCATACATACTACTTATTTATTTACAGGTCAGGTCTTTAAAAGTTTTGATAACATGTTAAAAGACTAAGCGGTCGCACATATTCACGCATGTAATTAGGTGTGCACGTAAACAAAAATAACCATACGCATAATGTTTGTAAATTTGTCTACCCACAACTTTGTATGTAAATGTGTACACTTATTGCTTCATGCGAAATCTTCGTTTCACGGGCAACCAATGGCTGAAGCTTAAGTTTTTTCAAAGAGTCAATGTGTCGAAGTGCTGACGTGATAACAAAGCATCACAACATTGTGTTGTTGGTAGAAGATCCGAGCTGTGCCGAAAACACAAACGAACGATCGCCAATTGCCACTGTTTCCCTTGCCGCTGTACCAGCTTCGCTTACAAACCAACGGAGATATGTACCCAGTAGCAAAATAATTCACTACTGAAAAAAGTAAGCGAGTTGGTAAGGGGTTGCGGGGCAAGAAACTAAAAAAATTTCGCTTTAAAATCGTTGTTGTTATCTTCAAGAAATGTATGATTTTTATTCATATGAGTTGGTCATCCGCACAACTGATCGACCCAGCCCTCTGGGTATGTGAGCGCTTCAGTACTAAATACCCAGGTATGTGAGCCGGCAATGCTAACAACTGACTAATTTATGTCTTCAGATATACACTGCTGGTCAATAGGTTAGACGCACGTTTACTTGCATTACAATTGTTTAAATATTTATTATTTTAATGATGATTGAAAAAAAGTTGAAATGCAAAAACATTGAAAAATTAATGATAATTTGAATATAATATTCAAATATTTATTCAAACTTAAAAAAATTGTGTTTTTTCAAACATTTTCTTAAAGCTACTCAAAAAAAGATGCCTTTTTCTTGGTCATTAGAATAGACGCACATAAGCTTTTATATTTTTTATAGGAAAATAATTTTTTTTTAACTTAAATTTTTAGTTCGCATAGCTATTTGATTTATTAGAAATAAAAAAATAATAATTTCAGTAATGAGTACTTCCTCCTTCGTTAGTAATAACTTCATACATCCGGTCGTTCATAGAATGATACAGGGAATCTATGCAGCTCAAGGAAATTTCCCTCCAAGCATCTTTAAAAGCTGCAATTAATGTCTCCTTATCCGTATTGCTTTCCTCCTTCGTATACCTTCCGTGTTAGCCAGCCCCAAACATTTTCAATTATGTTAAGATCCGGAGAATATGGTGGTCAGGTCATGACATTAACGTTTTGACTCAAAATAAATGACTTTACTACTCGGGCGTTATGAATGGGAGCATTGTCTTGTTGAAAAATCAAAGGAATTGGTCCTAAGAGATCTCTTAATTGTGGAAATACCTACTCCAGCAATGTTTTGAAGCGACTGCCGTATATCTTCTGATCGATAAAAATCAAGTCAATCGTTCCATAAAACGTAATTGCACCCCATACCATGACTCCACCTTCTCGGCTGTGGTGGCGACTTAAATATAACTCATCTTTCCGCAAATCGTGATAATAGCATTGAAAGCCATCAGGGCCATCTAAATTAAAACGTTTTTCATCAGTAAAGACCACTGAACGCCAATCTTAAGTCGCGTGCCAGATTGAACAGTCCACGTCATGTATTCTTTCGCGAATCGAAGCCATTTTTCTTTGCGTAGTTCATTCAGAGGGGGTTTTTTCTCGGTTTTTAAACGCTTTAGGTGTTCTGCATTTCTGATCGTCCGCTAAACAGTTGAAAGGCTTACTTTTACTCCGGCTAATTCCTTAACCTTAGCTGCAGACTCAGTCGAATTTGAAGCAATTCTAACAATTTTGCGTACTGATTGTTCAGATAGGGCTTTCTTATTTCCTTTATAGCTTTTTCCATATTCCTCTGGATCCTTTAAATATCTATCAACGGTTCTGGAGCTGCGTTTTATCTGTTTGGCGATGTTTCGATTGGATAGTCCTTGGGAGTGAAAAAAGTCTACTTTTTCACGTTCCAATAAGCTCAGAATAGTAACTTTTCCCATTATTACTTTAAATGTAGCTCGAAAACAATGTATTTGTTTATTTTTAGTATTTTCTCAATAAAAAAACCTGCACTTGTTTACGCAGGACAAAGAAATGTAAAGTGCGTCTATTTCAATGACCAACCGTAAGCGCACGTGATTGCTATAGACATTTCTGAAAACTTCGAATGTACAGTTATTTTTTCGCAAATCAACCAACTATAAGCAAATATTTTTCGGACAAGATTCGAACTTTGATAAGAAAAGCCTTTTGGACAATAAGAACAAACATGATTATAAATATAACAATTTATTAAAAACCGTTGGTGCGTCTAACCTAAGACCAGCAGTGTATAGCTTGGTAATGCGTACAGCTGATCGATTTGTATCCCTGGGTATGTGAGTTGATCTGTTCTGAAATTCCTAGGACATCGCTGTGTTAAAATTCAGCAATGAATTCAGCAGTAACACCCTCACTTTGGCTCTTACCAACTCATACACTACCTATTACCTTTCGCTAGTGGGTATGTTTGTGTGTGAGCTTGCATACATGTCGACTCAGATTTTTGCAAGCCGCGTAACAATATTTTGTACATTCCTTGACAAATACAGTCAATCTCGGTTATGTGCCACAATCAAAGATACAGGTTTTTGTGGTTTGTTAAAAAAAAATTTAATATGGCACATAAGCGAGTGCGGATACTTAATCGAGTGGTACTTAAAACAATAATGTCTATGTATTTTAAAAAACAAACCCGGAGATGCAGCAAGATATAGGCAGTTAAGAGGGATGATTTTCATTTCAGCGGAGTACTACTTAACCAGGATCCACTGTACACATAAATTAGAGGAATATTGAATATTTTCTTTGACACATTTCTTGACTTGCAAATCGACAAATAAACTTTGTTGTCAATTTTATTCTATACTTATATTTGCGGGGTTGCCGCTTTTTCCTTCTCATACAAATATCAGAAATTGTTCAATTTATGATTTTTAGCTTTTGCCATCGTTGCGAAAAGACGCTTGTTGGCAAAGGCATGCTCGGGGAGATGTATTGGTATTTGCTTTTATGAATGAAGCAAGTTTGCCCATTGAAAGTGCGCTTGCGTTCATGAATGAAAATATTGTTAATGTGTGTTTTTCTCCAAATCTTTGTCATCGACTTGGCTGCCATATTGACTTGTGACGCTGCTGATGCTATTTGAAACCATTGTTGTTTTTGTAGAACAATATTCGTAGTGTTTGCGGATGACATATATACATGTGAACGTACGTATAAGTATGTAAGTTAATACCACCAGTTCACATTACATGAACATATTCTTTATCTGTCATAAATATGTAACATGACACTTACGACCCATATGGTCCGTATTGAAACATTATGTGTACTTTGCTAATACTGTCCACCTTAGGTGGTCCCAAAATATAATTTATAGATTGTAAGATGAATCTTTCCACTTGTAACATATGTCGTATCTCAAGTGGATTGTAGATATACTTCCTAGAATGTAAGATAAATATTTGTATCTAGACTTAAGCAAAATACTGTATATAAGAAAACATAATAAAGAAAACGGGGCAGTTGACCACAAGGAGTTGCCCACGGCAGTTGACCACGGGCAGTTGCCCGTAGTTGCTTACAAAACTCAAACAGAGTTATTAATTGGCGATCCTGCCAGGAGATGAAATAATCTCTGGCGGACCAAAATGTAACAATAAATTTCCGCGGTAACCATTTAAGGGGACAAAAAATCCCCGTGTTACCGTTTGAAAAACAATCAAGTATCCTCAATTGAGGAGAAAAGTAAAAAAAAAAGTTCAAAAAACGCTAAGTCCAAAAAGAGACACATAATCAAAAATCTCAGCGCCACTTGGAAAATTATTGAAAAATTTCGAGTGTGTGTTTGTGCCTACTGCCAATCGAACGGGCCTCGTATAAACGGATTACGAGCGAACAACAAGCAAACATACGTCCACATAAAAAACGCTGAAAGCCCCTCATAAAAACAAAAGAATCAAAAAATTTCTGTAAATCAGAAATTTCGCCAAAAACATCTTATTTCATCTAAACCTCACACGCGGTCTCCAACGACGATAATCGCACAACCAACCGCCAAAATTCTACTCAAAAAGCAACAGCAGCAGCAAAGGCAACAATAATCGCAACAGTAGCAACAGCAACAGTAACAACAGCAGCAGTAGCAACAACAACATAAAATTAGTTGTAAGTAAAGCCTATACTATTTATTAATTAAATGGGAAATAATCCCACTAATATTAAGTATGAAAAATTATTTCACTGTGAGTATTGCAAAACCAATAATCATGCCACTCACAACTGTTCGTGTTTAAAAATAATAAAAAAAAAAAAACAAGATAAAATCTTATCTTAACAAGATATACTCTATAAGCATATCAAATATATACAAATTATATTAAATTAAGTCTAAAAAATTTCAAATGAAGGCTCGACCAGCCAAAAAATAAAATATTTTATAAAACCGCGATTCACTACCGCAAGGGGGACCCTCCGTCTTATAATATAAACTCAGTTCTGCGAATCTGAACTCCAGACCCTCCAGAACAAAAGAGTAACTTTTCCCAGAAAAGATCAAAACAAATATTTAAATACAGGTGGGCAACAAAATATATGCCATTTAAATATTTTTAATATGAAGTTATTACAATAGATTTATGCAAAAAGAAATTTAACTATTATATATTTTTGTGAGTATTACTATATATGTACATATGTTATTTCATGATACTCACAAATATATATAAAAAAAACATACAAAACCGAAAAATAAATTTAAAGGAAAAAAATATAATTCTTTAGGAGCAGAGACTCCTGAAGTGCCTGCCGAAGATTTTTTCGGCAATATTTCCTTAACAAAAAAAATATTTTGGGACAAAAAGGTCCTAAAACGCCAGCTGAAGATTCATACCAGCAGAGTAAAAAGAAGAATTATACAAAATATTGTAGAACGAAAATGTTCTACAACGCCAGCCGAAGTTCATACCGGCAAAATAAAACAAAAAAATAATGGAAAAATATATAAAAATAAATATAAATATATATATGTAAATCAAAATATAAAAATTCAAAATTTATATTACTTTGAACAAAAAAGTCTTAAGGCACCAGCCGAAGAAAGTACCGGCAATACTAAAAATAAAAAAAATACTTTAAAATTGTGGAACAAAAATTTCAACAACGCCAGCCGAAGATTTTACCGGTAAAATAAAACAAAAAAGAATGGCGAAAAGCCAAATAGAATATAAAAATAAAAAATTTAAAATACTTGGGACTAGAAAATCCTAAGACGCCAGTCGAAGATAATACCGACAATAAAATAAAAGAATATACTCCAAAAAAGGAGGTACTAATATTTTAAATAAATAATTTCAATAATTGTGGTACTCACAAGCCGTCGTAAAGCATCGTAAAATCGTAAAATTATAAATTTTTACACTTGCTTAAAAAAAAATGTTGTTAGATTTCATACAAAAATGAGTTTACACATTTACAATTCTCAATGTTATGTTTTCGAATCGTTATAACTTATAACTTTATGCGACTTGAGAAAACCCTAAATGTAAAAGAAAAAAGTGCTGAAATGTATTCAGGCAATAATACAATAAAAGATGTCATATATAAAAATACTTCCATCAAAAAATAATTAGAAGTCAAAAATAATATAAAATGTATCGAAAGTATATTTAAGAGTCAAATTTAAATAAATTGTAAAATAAATTAAGATCTCAAAATAGTACTGTTCAAATTGATAAAATAGTCTATAGCCTCACGTACTATCTTCTTCTTTATCTGTCATAAATATGTAACATGACACTTACGACCCATATGGTCCGTATTGAAACATTATGTGTACTTTGCTAATACTGTCCACCTTAGGTGGTCCCAAAATATAATTTATAGATTGTAAGATGAATCTTTCCACTTGTAACATATGTCGTATCTCAAGTGGATTGTAGATATACTTCCTAGAATGTAAGATAAATATTTGTATCTAGACTTAAGAAAAATACTGTATATAAGAAAACATAATAAAAAAAACGGGGCAGTTGACCACAAGGAGTTGCCCACGGCAGTTGACCCCGGGCAGTTGCCCGTAGTTGCTTACAAAACTCAAACAGAGTTATTAATTTGTATGTTGTGTATGCATCGGATCGAAAAACTACCAACCAGATCGATCATGTTGTGATAGACGGAAGACACGTCTCCAGTGTTTTAGATGTGCGTGCGCTCCGAGGTCCTAACATCGACTCGAACCACTATCTTGTTGCAGCTAAGATTCGCACCCGCCTCTGTGCAGCAAAAAACGCGCGCCACCAAACACAAGGAAGGTTCGACGTCGAGAAGCTGCAATCACAACAGACAGCGGAACGATTTTCTACTCGGCTTGCACTCCTGCTCCCTGAGAGCACTCGTCAACAACTCGGTATAAGGGAACTGTGGGACGGCATTTCAAACTCCTTACGTACAGCTGCAACTGAAACCATTGGTTTTCGGAAAGTGCAAAAGAACAGCTGGTACGACGAGGAGTGCCGTGTCGCAGCGGAGAGAAAACAGGCTGCCTACCTCGCAACGTTACGATCGACCACTACACGTGCGGGATGGGATAGATACCGAGAGTTGAAGAGGGAAGCGAGACGCATTTGTAGACAGAAGAAGAAAGAGGCTGAAATGCGTGAGTACGAAGAGCTTGATAAGCTGGCCGACAGGGGTAATGCTCGAAAATTCTACGAAAAAATGCGGCGGCTTACGGAAGGTTTCAAGACCGGAGCGTATTCCTGTAGAACCCCCAAAGGTGATCTAGTCACTGATGCCCAAAGCATACTTAAATTATGGAGGGAACACTTCTCCAGCCTGCTGAATGGCAGGGAACGCACAACACCAGGAGAAGGAGAACCCGATTCCCCAATCGATGACGATGGAGCAGACGTTCCATTACCCGACCATGAAGAAGTTCGAATAGCAATTGCCCGCCTGAAGAACAACAAAGCGGCAGGAGCCGACGGATTGCCGGCCGAGCTATTCAAACACGGCGGCGAAGAACTGATAAGGTGCATGCATCAGCTTCTTTGTAAAATATGGTCGGACGAAAGCATGCCCAACGATTGGAATTTAAGTGTGCTATGCCCAATCCATAAAAAAGGAGACCCCACCATCTGCGCCAACTACCGTGGGATTAGCCTCCTCAACATCGCATATAAGGTTCTATCGAGCGTACTGTGTGAAAGATTAAAGCCCACCGTCAACAAACTGATTGGACCTTATCAGTGTGGCTTTAGACCTGGCAAATCAACAACCGACCAGATATTCATCATGCGCCAAATCTTGGAAAAGACCCGTGAAAGGAGAATCGACACACACCACCTCTTCGTCGATTTCAAAGCTGCTTTCGACAGCACGAAAAGGAGCTGCCTTTATGCCCCGATGTCTGAATTTGGTATCCCCGCAAAACTAATACGGCTGTGTAAACTGACGTTGAGTAACACCAAAAAGCTCCGTCAGGATCGGGAAGGACCTCTCTCGAGCCGTTCGATACCAAACGAGGTTTCAGACAAGGCGATTCCCTATCGTGCGACTTTTTCAACCTGCTTTTGGAGAAAATAGTTCGAGCCGCAGAACTAAATAGAGAAGGTACCATCTTCTATAAGAGTGTACAGCTGTTGGCGTATGCCGATGATATTGATATCATCGGCCTCAACACCCGCGCCGTTAGTTCTGCTTTCTCCAGGCTGGACAAGGAAGCACAGAAAATGGGTTTGGCAGTGAATGAGGGCAAGACGAAATACCTCCGTCATCAAACAAACAGTCGTCGTACTCGCGACTTGGCACTCACGTCACTGTTGACAGTCATAACTTTGAAGTCGTAGATAATTTCGTCTATCTTGGAACCAGCGTAAACACCACCAACAATGTCAGCCTTGAAATCCAACGCAGGATAACTCTTGCCAACAGGTGCTACTTCGGACTGAGTAGGCAATTGAGAAGCAAAGTCCTCTCTCGACAAACAAAAAACCAAACTCTATAAGTCACTCATAATTCCCGTCCTGCTGGTATGGTGCAGAGTCTTGGGACGATGTCAACAACGGATGAGTAGACGCTGCGAGTTTTCGAGAGAAAAGTTCTGCGAAAGATTTATGGTCCTTTGCGTGTTAGCCACGGCGAATACCGCATTCGATGGAACGATGAGCTGTACGAGATATACGACGACATCGACATAGTTCAGCGAATTAAAAGACAGCGGCTACGCTGGCTAAGTCATGTTGTCCGGATGGACGAAAACACTCCAGCTCTAAAAATATTCGACGCAGTACCCGCTGGGGGAAGCAGAGGAAGAGGAAGACCTCCACTCCGTTGGAAGGACCAAGTGGAGAAGGACCTGGCTTCGCTTGGAATATCCAATTGGCGCCACGTAGCAAAAAGAAGAAACGACTGGCGCGCTGTTGTTAACTCGGCTATAATCGCTTAAGCGGTTTCTACGCCAATTAAGAAGAAGTATGCATTATTTGTGTGGGAATGTCATGCGCACATATTTACATGTGTACTCATATTTGTTGGGTTGGTTGGTATACATTATTTGTTCGGCAATGTCGTACACATATGCATGTACATATAGAGCAGTGCGCGCACACTTTTTACTGATAAATGATGTTACGATTTGAATTTGAATTGTACTTACATACATATGTGCATATGTAATTCTGCGCTGATATGTAGATGAGTATGAAAATTAAATGACACATTATTGTAATATGTATGTATATTAAGTTTTTATGATATTATGGTAGTATCTCATATAAGTACATATACAGTATTTTTCGGTTATAAGAGCCGAGCGAAATGCTCAAAATTGAAATACTGTATCCGGGGAAGTCTTATATGAAAACTCCGGATAATAGCACTTTTAGGGCTTATATGAAAATCCCGCTTTATGTACGTTTTGGGGCTTATATAAAAGTGCACAACTACTCTTTTAAGCTACGAGCATGTAAATATTTATTAGATACTTTTTAAAAATAATTTAGTATATGTATTCATCACTACATAGTGAACAGATAAAACCAAAAGTAAAATTCATATAAAAAACAAAACATAAAAATGTAAGGAACAAATGAGATGTCGCTCAAGCTTGAAAAAATTTTACACAGAGCGAAGTCTTAAACAATTAAATTTTTTTAAAAAACGAAGTCTTAAAAAATTACACTAAAAAAAAAATGTTAGTTTAGATTGGAAAGACATCTCATTATGGAGAATGTCTCCTTCCATGCTTTCTAATTCAGCAATGTATTTATATTTTGGCAGGAAGTGGGCTCTGAGGCTGTGAATGCAATACAGACCTTCTGCAAGAGACGGTGTTTTTAGCATTTCCTAAGTCTCCTCTTCATTTTCAGACCCGTCGTTATCAATTTGCAGTTGATGCTTCTGCATCAACAATGGAACTGACAATTTCCTCATCAGTCCAATTGCCATAGCATGCAATGTCGTCATCACATACATATGTACTATATAAGTATGTTTCAAATGAGCTTTGTGTATTTGCATCAGCCAGGCTCTCAACGATTTTTTCTACTTCAGCAATTGTATCTTCAAATTTCTAATCAGTGGGTGCAGTTATAAATTTTGCCTTTCTTTTGTTACCAGCCATCCTGTAAAAAAATAAACCCTAATAAATTTTGCTAACATAAAACTTATTTCACTTACACTTTTGCCAAAGTTTCACATTTACCGTCATTAATCAACAAACATATGTTTTTACAGATTGCCATACCGCAAAAAAAATCAAATAAATGTTGTCAGATTTTTCGGGTTGGGTTTAGTTTAGTATATCATTTTCACTGCTTATTCCTCTTAAATGCGTGCACGGATTTTTTTAAATTTATATAGCACGGATAGCCAATGAATTAAACTTTGGTTTAAATGTAAATTTATTGTTAAGTGTTTATTTGTTTTTTAGATATAAGTAAGCAAAAAACGCACATTTTCACATTTGCTCAAACAATGGCTCTCTTCTTTTGAAGTTTTTGTTGCACTGCTTGCAAAAAATTTAACCAATTTAACACACATACATTCTTTGAAATATATTTAATTGAATTAATGATAAATTATGAATTTTAAGTTGCAATTTTATGTACAATTTAATAAATAAAACAGCTTTAAATTACGTGTTATACTGTTCCTTTAAATGTAAGCAAAATTACTGAATATGAACTGTCAAACGACGAAGAAAATAAGCACAAAAGGAAGACAGTAATAACCCAACGAATCAAAATGGTAGGTCTTATATACATTTGGGTTACTTTACATAGGACTCGTTTCGGATCGATGGTTGTAAGTATTAACACATGTGGTGGGGTGGATCCTTAGGGCCACGCTCAATTAAGGTTATGCTATATATTTTAATAATGGAGTAATACGTTAGTATAATGGAAAAAATGTTGGTTGGGTTACTTCTGCATTAACGGTATTTTGATTTCAATGGAATTCAAATTTTTATTATACTATATTCGCGTGCCTTATTTAAAACGTGTTTTCGCAATTGGAAATTTTTAATCTAATTAAATAAAATAACTTTATAATGATGTCAAATAACCAATCAAGTAAATATAATACGTTATTTAGCTCTCTGAAAAGTGGGCAATATATTACGTCCATATAACGAAAATTTGGAATAAAAAATCGTGCGATTTTTTATTACAAATTTTCGCCTGCGGCGCTTGTTTAAATGTAATATATTATACTGAAAACATAATGAAAATTTATAATAAAAAATCGCGCGATTTTTTATTACAAATTTTCGCCTGCGGCGCTTTTCAGAGAGCTTCGAAATTTTCTTCGAAAACCGTATTATATAAAATAATATCTAATTTTTTCAAAGATGATGATATTGCATCCACGAGCGCTGCAGCAGTAATGAGTCCTGATGCTACCACAATACAGCAGTGGAATATAGTGAAAATGGTCGAATACTTGGGCTCACATAAATTGTGTGTAGCATTTGCCGAGGTATACGGTTTGTCGCCGAAAAGCCGGCTTTGTGAACGCCACCCAGTAGGATACTTCAAATGCTCTAGGGGCAATTGTAGGACGAAGTCCCTTATTTCAAGGTCAGCGGGCACGTGGTTTGAAGGCGTAAAATTAAGCTTTCCCCAAGTGTTTTACCTAATGTACTGCTTTGGAGGTATGCCCAGACAATGTACGTTCCCCTGAGGTCCTCATCCCTCTTATTCGTAAAAATATACTAGAAGGAACAACCATAAGGACAGATTTTTGGCGCGCATATGAATGCCTCCCTGAATATGGTTACATCCATAAAAAGGTTAACCATAGCGACCCTGGGAATCCATTCATCGCCGAGGATGGCACACACACCCAAAGAATCGAGTCCCATTGGCGTGTAGTGAAGAGATTTTTTTATAAAGACAACTATAATAATCCGGTAAACTTTGCTGATGTTATAGTAGAGTTTTTATGGAAGCGGGAAAACCAAAAAAAAAAATACAGACCCATTTATTTCTTTACTGGGTGTTATTAAATATGTGTATAACACAAAATAAAAAACCTAAAACACAAACGAAAACCCAATTTTATTATTTAGGGGGTCTTGTATAAATGGTTGGTTGGGTTATCTTGGTACTTCAACTACTTGTATGCATTATTACCGATACATATACAATTTTTAATTTTCAGTGTTTTTATTATTTAAATAAAGTGGATTTCCACTTTAATTCATTGATATATTAAAAATACTAAACATAGAGTCACTCTATGCGCAAAAATACATAAACTTTATAATAATTAGTGAAAATTGTATGGAAAAACTACGATTTTACACCATTTTCAGGAGGCTACCCTAGAGCCCCCCGTGGTGCTATTATTCAAAAGCTCCATTCATTACCTTTCAAATGAGGGGGGTAGCAAGCCCCCAGCCCCCTCCCCCTTTGCGCAAAACCTCTTCAAAATGATATACTAAACTAAACATTCCCCGATTTTTCATTCTTATATCCGGGGATTTTTGTATAAATTTCTTTAAATGGCTGGCACATTTTCAATATTATAAGCGGGGAGACCTTTTAAACGGGAAACATATTAACCGGGAATTTTTCTGTATATTGCCTATTTTATTTCCTTATAAGCGGGGAAATCTTTTAACCGGGGGGCTTATATCCGAAAAGTACTGTACATATGAAATTATAATATATTCTTAAACATAAGAAATATTTTAATAAATAACTCTTAATTGCACATTAACTACAAATATTGTTTTGAAAATAGCATAATTTAATTAGAATGATATAAATTGTGCATATATTCATAGAAACACGCAAAATGATAATCACATCAACTAACATGATGGCATGTGAGCATATAAAAATATAAGCAAAGGCCAACATACGTCTGTAATAGCAATGCATGTTTCTGAGCATAATTTTCATTGAATGCTCTGCTCTGTTCATACGCCACTGTTAAAGTTTCTCCTTCTTAGCCTGCTGTGGTGAAATGCACTCATCGCATTTTGTTAGCTTTTGACAGTTTACACGCCTGTCCGTTGTTGGACCTTCTCTATAAATATACGTTCTCTGATAATACCTTTCTCTTTCTCCCTTTTTCTTTCGTTCTTTCATTCCTTCTCTCTTTATTTCTATGTAATTTTATGGTGCCAAACAAAAATAAGGAGACATATTTTTTGTTATTTTAGTTATAATTTGAATTATTTTTTATTTTACGTAATTCATTATTTCTAAAATCCTAAATTTTCTTCAAACTTATCTGTACTTAAATAAATAAACACTAATCAGCAAAATTTGAGAGAAATATCAAGACAATCTACATAAAATAAATTTTTTTTTGCAAATTGTATCGATTCTACATTAGCCGAAGGAACTTCGTTCCTACCTGGTGTCCCACGACACCACATTTCTTTTTTTTTTGTTAATTTTTTGTACTACTATTAAAATAAATTGTATTGATAAGTTTCAACTCATTTGCAGTAGTTTAATTTGAAATTAAGTTGATGCACATATACTTTTTGCATGAGATAGTATTTTTCATGTTTATTTGATGCTTGTAGCTTAGCTTATAACTGTAATTAGTATGTATTACTTGTGTTGTTTGTGGAAATATGTTTCAAGATAAACACAACAAACGACGAGGTATCCTGTCTGTTTCAACTATGGAAAATAAGAAAAAACAAGAAAAAACGGCTGCACCGAAGCTAATATACCATTCACAGGTGTATTTAATTTAGTAACTATGTGTCCAGTTTGTATGGAAGCTATATGCTATGGTAATCCGATCTGAAAAATTTTTTCTGAGATTATGTTATTACCTTAAGCAGTAATCCATATCAAATTTCGTGAAGATACCACGTCAAGTACGAACGGTTTCCATATAAGCCCTTGATTCCGATCGTTCGGTTTGTATGGCAGCTATATGCTATAGTGAGCCGATCTGAACAATTTCTTTCAATATTACATTATTTCTATAACTCATACCAAATTTCGTGAAGATATATTGTCAAATGAGGAAATTTCCCATACAAGCAAGGACTTCATTCCGATCGTTCAGTTTGTATGGCAGCTATATGCTATAGTAAGCTGATCTGAACAATTTTTTCGCATATTACATCATTATCTTAGAAAATAATCTGTGCTAACTTTTGTGAAGATACATTGTCAAATGTGAAAGTTTTCCATACAAGAACTTGATTCCGATCGTTCAGTTTGTATGCGAGCTATATGTTATAGTGGTCCGATATCGGCAGTTCCGACAAATCAGCAGCTTCTTGAAGATAAAATGACGTTTGCAAAATTTCAAAACGATATCTTAGAAACTGAGGGACTAGTTCGTGTATATACAGACAGATGGACAGACGGACAGACAGACAGACGGACAGACAGACAGATGGACATGGCTAAATCGAGTCAGCTCAACATACTGATTATTTATATATGTATATACTTTATAGGGTCATCGACGCTTCCTTCTGGGTGTTATAAACTTCGTGAAAAAGGCCACTGTTCAGGGTATAGCAATAGAGAAAAGAAAAAAGTTTATCGCGTAACTATTTTGTAAAACCGTGTTGTTTTGGTTTTTGGATGATGATTTTTCAATTGAAAGCAGCAGCTCATGTAATAGTTTTTTTCGTACAATCAAATCCTAACCAAACAGACCCACAACAGGGTAAGGGAAAATTATCACCACCTCTGATAAAAACGAGATTAAATTTACCGTCATTAACTCCTGCATGTGATCGTACTGGAGTCTCCACAGAGCCGCTTCTTCTATCTTAAAAGGCGTAGGTATTTATAACTAAGGTCAGATTAACTTTACAAGAAGCGGACTACAATAAAATTCTTCGTGGTTTGTATTATGATGGAAGGAAGGATAAGACTTTGGTTCGTATTGAAAAAGAAAGGAAATTTTCCCGAAAACGACAAATACAAGATCATTATGTGATTTTATCGAAACTAGGAAGCAACTATTTTGGCCATGTCACATGTGAGTCGGGCACTGCTAAAAATATTAAAAACACTATATTATTATATTTGAAATCTAAGTCAGTAAATGTGAGTGAATTAGCTGTTGTTGGGTGCGATGAAACTGTAGTGAATACAGGCTTCAAAGGTGGTGTTATCCGTCTGATGGAGGAGGAATTCAACAGGCCATTACGGTGGATTATCTGTCAATTGCATTCAAATGAGTTACCACTACGTCATATTACATTATATTTAGACGGAAAAACTATATGACCTAAATTCTTTTCAGCCGCCATCACATTTCAATTACAAACTTATCAAACAATGCCGATAGTCTAATTTACCGTACCTACAATATTACCTGAAACGTGAACGATCATGAACGATCACAACATCTGATGATTCGACGTTGCGAGTTTTCGGGAGAAAGATTCTGCGGAAGATTAATGATACTTTACGCATTGGCAACGGTATGTATGAGTAATACCACGGCATTGACATACATACATAGTTCAGCGAACGGCGGCGACGCTGGTGGATGTTATGGTCGGTAGTTGGATGCGATGCGTGGTAAGTGCTAAAATGATGTCGTAGGATTTAACATCATACGTCAAAAGAACACAGACAAGCTAATTAGCATTAGCATTAGCTTTTGAGAAATAATTCGTAAAATAATACAAGTCCAAAGCACGAATTTGTGTTTTGTGCAAAATATTTTGCTGTAGAGCAAATAAATAGAATAATTTACGAAATCAGAAAAGCATTGGAGTGCGGAAATTATTATTCAGCAATATTCCTTGATGTACATATGTAGCTCACGCAGTGGATAAGGTGTGTCATGAGGGCCGTTTGGATAAAATTAAAAACGTATTATTTTTTTATTTTCCATAAACCATTATATTCTTATTTAAAAAAGGAAAATTACTGTTAAAGTAGCTAATTTCTTATCGTATGGACGGCCGGCAAGTTCTAGTGTACCTCACGGCGGTGGTACAATATATGTATATCTTTTTAACACCAAATAAATCAACAAGTAAAAATATATTATCATCCCCTTTCGTGGATGGCACAGCCCAAGTATACAATAGTGCACCGTTATAGTAATTGTAAGTCTGAATATACTATTCCCATGGTTCTAGTCTTCGTTTTGGGCCACATTTCCTCCGTTATTTTGCAGTTGGTTATCTTCCATCTGCATTAAGCTTTTTGGTCAAAGTGAGTATAATGTTCTCTTTTAATCGTTACCAGTGGACATAGTATTAACTCCGCTTCGGATTCGTTTAAAGAGGTTCCTAGTTTGTTCAACTCGTCTGCAATTTTATTACTGAAAATATTCCTCTTCTCTATTCACGTCTAGAGGGCATCATCACCCATAAGTGGCTATTGAAATCTAGCTTTAGGGGAATATAGTCTGATTTACTAATCTCTAGTTGGTTTAGGATGGCGCTATGTCCATAATTTTTCCAACTCCAACTTTCTAATTCCTGTATTTTTAAAGCAAAGCTTGCTACTGCTTTCCATGTAAAGACATGGTAAAGCAGGAGTATATTAAGCGTATCTGTCGGACATGACTTAATAGCCCCAATAACCCCTGATATTTATACTTCAGTTTCTTGATATTAAAATGTGTCTTTAATGCTGGTCAGCAAACCACTGATCCGTATGTTAGAATTGGCCTAATCACGGCCGGATGTATATGTACACATATCTATATTCAATTTTAAGTCCCAGCACCTGCTAAGTATTATTTTGTACCTGCTAAATATTCTTTTGCAGATGTAGTAGGCCATATATGCTTTATTTGTTCTTTTCTATATTAAATTTTTAATTCAGTTTGATATCGTTTTCCACCTCCAGATATTTAGCTGATCGTACGGAGAAGAAAGATTAAATTGGTATTTTGGTTTCATTCATGAAAGGCATCAGTTTCGATTTAGTGGAGTTAATACTTAGTCCATTGTCCGCGACCTATAGGTGTAACCTTTGTCCATAAACTCGTTGATTGTTGAAGGAAACAGATTTGATATCATCAAGAATATGTCTTTCTGGAACTTTCAGCATGAAGGAGGTGAGGCTTATGTGTCTAAACCAGTCTCGACCAAACTACCACACGCACAAAATTATACAAATGTTAGTTAAGAAGAACAAGAAGCGAAGTAAATAGCGAAACAAAAAGTAAACAAAGCAGCTACACCGAAAAAAGTTTTCATAATTAAAAAATATGTTTACTTTATATTATTCAATTATTTTAATTATGTCAATTTCATATTCACAATTTTTGATTCTCATTAAATCGCATACATGTTTGTCCGTTAGGTGGTTTCTATATTTATTATACTCTCGCAACAAGTTGCTAAGGAGAGTATTATAGTTTTGTTCACATAACGGTTGTTTGTAAGTCCTAAAACTAAAAGAGTCAGATATGGGGTTATATATACCAAAGTGATCAGGGTGACGAGTAGAGTTGAAATCCGGATGTCTGTCTGTCCGTCCGTCCGTCCGTCCGTCTGTCCGTCCGTCCGTGCAAGCTGTAACTTGAGTAAAAATTGAGATATCATGCTGAAACTTGGTACACGTATTTGTTGGCTCCATAAGAAGGTTAAGTTCGAAGATGGGCAAAATCGGCCAACTGCCACGCCCACAAAATGGCGAAAACCGAAAACCTATAAAGTGTCATAACTAAGCCATAAATAAAGATATTAAAGTGAAATTTAGCACAAAGGATCGCATTAGGGAGGGGCATATGTGGACGTAATTTTTTTGGAAAAGTGGGCGTGGCCCCGCCCCCTACTAAGTTTTTTGTATATATCTCAGAAACTACTATAGCTATGTCAACCAAACTCTACAGAGCCGTTTCCTTCAGGCATTTCGATATACAGTTCAAAAATGGAAGAAATCGGATAATAACCACGCCCACTTCCCATACAAAGGTTATGTTGAAAATCACTAAAAGTGCGTTAACCGACTAACAAAAAACGTCAGAAACACTATTTTTACGGAAAAAATGGCAGAAAGAAGCTGCACCCAAGCTTTTTTTAAAAATTGAAAATGGGCGTGGCGTCGCCCACTTATGGACCTAAAACCATATCTCAGGAACTCCTCGACCGATTTCAATGAAATTCGGTATATTATGTTTTTTTAACACCTTGATGACGTGTACGAAATAGGGGTGAAATCGGTTCACAACCACGCCTTCTCCCAATATAACGCTATTTTGAGTTCCATCTGATGCCTTCTCTGTATAATATTTCCGTAGCATCTATGGTTCGAAATTGGGCGTATTCACAACCACGCCTACTTCCCATATACCACAATTTTGAAGTCCATCTGATTCGTTCACGTTAAAGTATATAAGTTCAACACGAGTGAAGATAACGGACCAAAACTTTTCACAAATACTGTATTTCTGGTGTAGCATAGCCCGAATAAAAATCACCGAGATCAGACCATTTTATTGAAAATATCGGTAAATATCTCAGATATTCTAAACATATTCATAGGAGATGTGTTCCTTCCAACAGTGTTCGTCTGTGCCAAAAATGGGCAAAATCAAGCCAATATTTCTTCTTGCCCCCACATACCTCTTATTTGATTTTCACAATTCTAGTGGACTTTGTGCCGAATATATTGGTCAAATTTTGAATTACCTTAATAAATTTGTATGGAAATATGTTCATACTTAAGTCAACGTGTTGGCCCTCATATACATATGTAATAACACGATTTCTGCCTTTACTTTTTACTTTACGCCGAATACATATGTATATTGCGTACTTCCTAAGATATCTTTAAAATATTATAAGAATACATATATGTGACCTGGAAAACGGAAAGGGGGCTTAGGTGTCAAAAAATTAATTTTCACTTTTTAGTTGGTTCGGATGGAAGATGAGATGCTTTTTCACGTGATAGAATCCAAAAGTCATAACTTGTTTGAAAGTTAGCTCCTTTTCGTGGACCAGGTCACATATTATACATTAAATTTTTAGGCACATGTAAAATCCAACTATATTTGAAAGTCAGTAAGAAATACTAATGTAAATTAATAGTAGTCTAGTATCAAAGGCACGCAATTAGAAAACCTGCTTTTTCAGATGGACCAAATTAGTATTAATTGTTTTAATTTGGCTTATGCGAAAAAATCGCGATTTACAAAGCTCCATAGATAGCTTATGGACGGTTTAGGTATTAAGACACAGATGTGTACATAGACCTAATAATTTACAATATTTAGCATATACATATATTTAATGGGAATTTGTATTTATTCTTTAAAATTGTTTTCAATGTATTTGGCTGCAAATCCCCTTACTCAAATGTTATTGAATAATTTTTAAAACAAAAATGGCTTACCTACCTGTGTCTATTCATAACAACTCAAACTTTCAACCTTGATATATGGTATACTTAAAAATTGTTTTCACAAATTTTCTACCTACATAGTTTAGCCTTCACGAGCGAACTTTTGCGGAAGATGAACTCCTTTGTTTCAGAAAGCATTAAAAAAAGCAATTTACGTAGGAGTTTTCCGTGTAAATACTTTCAAGGCTATTAAGCAAATTACTAATTTCTAAGAGATATATGTATATATGTATGTACTATACGAGTATATGTATAATTTATATATTATTATGCTAGATGTTTATACTTTCAGTTACACTAAATAACTTGAGTAGTGAAGTCTACATTTTTAGCTGAAGTTTTAATTAATTAAGTGAAAATTTACCATAGTGGTGTTAGCATCATAAATCATATCAATATAATAAAATATAGAACGAATCTATGTATATCATCATCCACTTGAAAAGAAGACTGAAAGAAGACCAGCAAGTTACCCTAAAAGAGAAACACAGGAGTCATTCGGAAGAAAAATCAGAAAGTATTTACACACTTGTTTTAATAGATTATGATTAAATTATTTATTTTTTTAATAGATTAAGATTAAATTATTTATTTTCTTTAGTAAGATTGAATTTTAAGAAATTATGCCTAGATTAAATAAAAGATCTGTTGTACAAAGTCGACTTGAAAATAGAAGACGTATGCAGATTCTTCAGACTGGCTAACTCATTATATAGAGCTAGTGAGCAATCACATAATACTCAAAGCCAGGCTAATCGCAGATTAGATCCAGAAGTCCGCCTGTCAGAACAAAGTACCAATACAGTTCAACATAGGACAAGGCGACAAAATCAAGAGGTTCGGTCTGCTGAGCAAAGTATAAATACTGTTCAGCATAGGTCTCGGCGGGAAAATCCCAAATAAGGTCAGCTGAACAAATCATAGATACTCAATCAGCATAGAACCCGGCGACAAAATCCTCAATTTCGCTCTGAAGAACAAAGTAGGAATACCAGAGAACATAGGTCCCGCCGGGAGAACCCAAATCTTCGGTCTGCTGAGCAAAGTATAAATACTGTTCAGCATAGGTCTCGGCGGGAAAATCCCGAGCTTAGGTTTGCTGAGCAAAGTATAAATGCTGTTCAGCATAGGTCTCGGCGGGAAAACCCAGAGCTTAGGTCTGCTGAGCAAAGTATAAATACTGTTCAGCATAGGTCTCGGCGGGAAAATCCCGAAATAAGGTTAGCTGAACAAATCGTAGATACCAATCAGCATAGAACCCGGCGACAAAATCCTCAATTTCGCTCTGAAGAGCAAAGTAGGAATACCAGAGAACATAGGTCCCGCCGGGAGAACCCAAATCTTCGGTCTGCTGAGCAAAGTATAAATACTGTTCAGCATAGGTCTCGGCGGGAAAATCCCGAAATAAGGTTAGCTGAACAAATCATAGATACCAATCAGCATAGAACCCGGCGACAAAATCCTCAATTTCGCTCTGAAGAGCAAAGTAGGAATACCCAAGAACATAGAATTCGACGCCAAAACGCTATTATTCGGTCAAATGAGCAGTCTCATAATACCGTAGTACACCGAGAACTTAGAAGAAATCCTAACTATAGACATTTAGAGCGCATACGTGATCAGATACAAAGAGAACGTTCAAGAAGAAATCCTGAAACAAGGAGAGAGGAACGTTATAGAGAAACGCAACGACGACAGCTTATCAGGAGGGTGCAAGGGAACAAATTTTAAATCAGAGACGTCAACAACGCAAAATCTGGTCCGTATTCATAGAGAAAACTTAACAACAGAGGTGCAAATTCAAAATGAAAGGCAGTCCCAATGAAATATATTAAACAGAGAAAATAATGTCTCTGATATTTTTGCAAATGGTGGCATTTCAAGAGATTTTCGAAGCATTTATTTTGAAAATATAAAGAAAGGTCCCACCGAAATATGTCTTTGCTGTGGGGGATTATGGTTTCCACATCAAGTACGCAAGTTAAATTTCGGAACTATAGCTCAAGTTCACCCAGATGCTACATCTGTTTTCTTTTTAAAGCAAAAGCTTCCTTCTGAAGATGGAAACTACAATTTTTGCTTAACTTGCAAAAATGGGATTGCCAAAAATAACATACCAAAAATATGTTTGTTAAATGGTCTAGACTTTCCGGATATACCAGATTGTTTAAAAAATTTAACCCCTATTGAAGAAAGGCTAATAATGCCTCGATTGCCTTTTATGACCATTCGTCCATTGGGATATCAAGGCCAAAGTTCGATTAAAGGTGCCATTGTCAATATACCTATTTCTGTTAATAATGTTGTGACATCTCTACCGAGGACTTTTGATCAAACTCATGTGATACAAATTCACTTAAGAAGACGTATGGAATACAATCATGATTATATGACTGATACCATACGGCCTGCGAAGGTTATGGAAGCTTTGCGATTCTTAGTGAATACTCTCTGTATCGTGAGCATAATATACACATAAATGAGAATTGGATTTCGGAGGCTTTAATAACCAAGAAGAAGTTCCCTTTGTTGCATCTGCTGAAGATGATAGATTGGTTCAATTCTTTATGAGGAACAGACTTCCCATAATAATCACACAGCACATTCCCATAGCACCCGTACCTGCAGAACTGAACCCAGGTAGTCAAAGACTCTTTTTTAGACAATATTCCTATAGAAAACATGGAATATAACCGTTTAGTTATAGCGCCAGGAAGGGCAAAGGCCAATTGACATAGTTCAAGATAATAATTCGGAAGAATTGTCATTTGGAACAATGTACGTTGGGCAAAAACGTACATGCTCTGAAACATATAGTAAGATAGTACGTTCCGAAATTCGCCGCTTTGACCGCAGAGCGTGTACCATTCCGAAGTTGTTCTACGACTATAAAAATTAGAACTACTGCAAATTAAGCAATAGTACATCCATTTGCCTCCGAAAGTTTTCAGGTCGTAACCGTGTTACGGCTAAAATGTATTAAATGAAAACTTTGTTCAAAACTTGATTCAACATGATGACGGTTACAAAGTTTTGAAAGGTGTTAGATCCTCTCCTGCTCACTGGGAAGCTGAGAAAAAAAAAGCAATTGCAATGATTCGCCAATTTGGGCTTCCAACCTTTTTCATAACTCTATCGGCTGCTGAATCTCAGTGGGTTGAGCTGTTATTATTCTGTCGAAAACTGTTGATTCAAAAGATATTTCACAAGAAGAAGCTTTCAGTATATTTTATCAACTCCCAAGATAGATATCGCTTAATCCGCTCAGATGCGGTTACTTGTGCTAGATATTTTGATTACACTACCGGCAAATCCTTAAACTTTTTAAAGATAATACCGGCATTTTTGGAACACATTTTGTAAAAAACTATTACTGGAGAGTAGAGTTTCAACAGAGAGGTTCCCCGCATATACATGGCATGTATTGGCTTAATAATGCTCCCAAGATCAACCTTCAAAGTCCTGAGACATTCTCCGAAGTCATTGATTTCATTGACACTTATGTTTCAACAGATAGTTCAGTAAGCCACTTGAAACATTATTTAGATTATCAAAAGCATAATCACAGTTGGTCGTGTACTAGAGAAATAAGAGGACAACAATTTTGTCGTTTTGGTATACCATATCCACCAATGCCTTGCACACAAATATTGCTTCCTTTTCCAGACACAACCCAAGATTTGGAAAGGCATAAGGAAAACTTTTCTAGAATTCAAAATGTTTTAAATTCAACTTTGACTACAGAAGATATATCGAATTTAGATAATTTTGAAAATTTCTTGAGCGATAATAGAATAAACATGTCTTTTTGATGACTATTTGTTAGCTCTGAGATCAAGCTTATCAAAACCTAAAATTTTTCTGAAAAGAAAAATGCAAGATCGTTTTATAAATGCTTATAATCCTCTTATTTTGGAACTCCATAGGGCTAATATGGATATCCAATATATACTGGATGCATATGCTTGCTGTTCCTATATAATTAATTATATTAACAAATCGAACAGAGGAATTTCTAGGCTCTTAAATGAACCTATATCAGAAGTAAATGCCGGAAATTATACAATAAAGCAAAAACTTCAACATATAAGTCATAAATTTATATCAGGCACGGAAATATCTGCACAAGAAATTATTTATTGCTGTATTGGGCTTCATCTTTCGGAAGCTAGTAATGGAGAAATATTTATAAATACCTCACGACCGGAGGAACGTGTTCGAATGGTAAAACCTAGGGCGGAACTTCAGAACCTTCCTTCAGATTCTACTGAAATATTTGTAGCTGGTATTTTAGACCGTTATGTGCAGCGGCCCGATCAGTTAGAAACTGTTTGCTTAGCAGAGATTTTGCATCTATGTTTAAATTTGTGAAATCAATAGAATAGTGCAAGACAGTGATCATGAAGAAGAAGAGAGGGAAGATAATAACGTACCAGATATTGGGGTCCCCATTGCACTTAGAGACGGCAGCGGTTTTGTTAAAAAACGTACCAAACCAATTATTATTCGGTACAGAAGGTTTAGTCCTGATATAACCAAAGTTGAGTATTTCCGCGAAATGGTAATGCTTTTCTATCCATGGCGGAACGAACAGGAAGATCTTATTGAAAATGATAATGAGCTAACTTGTATAACTCACCGTATTTTAATTGAGGGAAATCGAAAAAAATATGATGTTTTTGATCAAAGAGAACTGGAAAGTGTCTTAGAAAGTCTTTATAATGAGACAGACTTAGAAGAAGCTGTACAAAATGAACTACCTGTTGTGGAAAATGAGTTTCGGGTGTTAGCACTTCCAGAAATAAGCCTAATATTAATTTGCTGGATTTGCATGGCGAACATAAGCAACAGATAATGGTACTGAATCTGATTGCAATATTGGGAAGTTATTAAACTACCTTTAATTTCGGTTGAGGAATTATTTTCTCTAGTTCAAAGTTTAAATATTAAGCAAAGAACATACTTGACTCATTTGATGCATCAGATTAAAACAAGTCGTGACCATTTTATAATTCATTAAAGGGCAGGTGGTGTTGAAAAAAGTCGTTTGATATCTGCAATATATCAAGCTCTTTAAATCCATCTCTTCAATTCTACACCTGGATCCATCCCAAGTTCTTTAAAAGTTCTCCTTTGTGCACCTACATGGTAAAGCAGCATTCGGGATAGGTGGACTGACACTTCACTCAATATTTTCTCTTCCTGTAAATCAGCTGAATAGAGAGTTGAGGCCCTTAAGCAGTGACATAGTTAACTCTTTGTATTCCAAACTTGCTGATTTAAAACTAATCATAATTGATGAAATATCAATGGTGGGCGCTCGAATGTTTAGCTATGTTGATGCTAGGCTTAAACAAATTTTTAAAACAAACAACCCATTTGAGTGGCATACCGATTATAGTGTTTGGAGATTTGAGCAACTCTCTCACCTGTTGGAGATAGTTGGATATTTTCTTCTAACTCTAATGATGCTTACAGCACTTTAGTTGGTTCTCCTTTGTGGGACTTATTCAAATATTTTGAATTAACAGAAATAATGAGACAAAGGGACGATCAAGCTTTTAAGCTATTGCGTTAAATCGTATGGCATCTGGCACTATGACAAATGATGATATATCATTAATTCAAACTCGGGTAGTTAATTCTGAAGAAGTCCCCGATGATGCGATCCATTTATTTTGGTCAAACGAAGAGACAAATAATTTCAATGCCCTTAAGCTCAGTCAATTACAACTGAAGCTATTTCTTCAACTGCCAAAGACTCTGTGTAAGAGGAATGGGTATAGGTGATCAACAAGGGAATATTTTGGAAAGAGTTCAAACTTTTCAAAACTTCTGAAACACAGGGACTTCCTTATCAGTTGACACTAAAACCACTGCAAAATACATGATTACAGTGAATATAAACACATGTGATGGTTTAGTTAATGGGGCAACTGGAGAACTAATGCAAATTGATTATCCAGTAATTCTTTAGATTAAATTCTTGGAACCTTCTGTTGGTTTGATAGCACGATCAAAAGCCTCATCCTTTAGAAAGTTCTTGGACCCCAATTGAAAAAGTTATTAGATCTTTTTCAATATAAAAGAAATGAGCAAATTATAATTGAAAGAAATCAGTTTCCAGTTGTTCCAGCTGAGGAATAACCATTCACAAAATCAGGGTGCTACATATAATAAAGTTGTCGTTCATACTCGACCCAGAATGCCTAGAGCTTCGATATATGTCGCTTGCAGTCGAGCTACTACGGCAGTAGGTCTCTTTATTATCGGAAATTTTATTCCTCCTAATAAATTTTCTGAATCGGATCCAGTATTTAGGAAATGATGGAATTGAGCATCTCTAAAGCCCTGATTACAAGTTTCGATTTTATGATTTCTCGATCATCAGCACTTCAAATTTTATATCATAATGCTCAGAGTCTCCACGCTCACATTAACGATATAAAAGGCGACTGTCTAATGCTATCTTCAGATATTTTATGCTTCGTAGAAACCTGGAGCACTCCTATTGAACATTTTGAGATACCAGGATTTACTCTTATAAACGAGCTGAGGATAGATAGCACTGAGACAAGCAAACCGAAATAAACGGGGCCTTATAATTTATGCAAAGCATAGTGTTGCCAGCTCTATAGAACCGAAGATTATGAAGAAGATTTATTCAGACCGCAAAGTTTTAGAAGCAGTTTTGTTTAAATGTTTCAACAACAATATTCTGGTTCTTTACAGAAACTCAGCTTTTCCCCTACACCTGCGGGGAGGCAAATTGATTGGGCATTTTCAAACATGGATCATTCTCATGTTGATGCTATCACTTATGAGACAGTGCATAGCTATCATGATGGTATTTGTGTCTCTATTTCGGACTAAGGCTATGTACAATAGTATCTTTTTCACACATAAGGGCATTAGAATAGGTTAAAAATATGACATTATGAATTAATAAATAAATATTTAAACTTAGAAATTTTAAATCATTTGTATAATTTGTTAGTATATAAGAATTTGTATAAACATAAGGTAGAATTAAAATAATTTAACAAATCTTTCAAAATTGTAATATTATATAATAAAATATACATTATTATATATTAAAAGAAATGCAGTTTTTTGAAAAAAAATATTGGTTTAAATACAATATATATTTTTGGTAATATATAAGAATTTGTATAAATATAAAGTAGAAGTAAATATTTTAAGAATAAATGAAATATACGTAGGATAAATTTTTGCTATTTATAAAATCATATCTTTAGGTTTTAAAAAATAAAACATTTAATTATTAAAATATATAATACTTATTACTTCTAAATCAAACCTATATAATCTTATTGATGTAAGAAATAAAATGTGCATTAACTGAAAACGATTGTTTTGTTTTTTTACATAGTCCTCAATACAGTCAAAATAAATGAAAATACAATTCAATACTCAAAGTACACAAATTGATCTAATCTAATTAATTTTACAGCAAAATAAAAAAATATGTAAATGACGGATAATGAAATCTCGATTATCACTTTATCATGCGAGAGTATAAAATGTTCGGTGACGCCCGAACTTAGCCCTTCCTTACTTGTTTTGAATTATTTTAAGATTGGAAAAGGCAGATTCACAGTTGTAGGTTGAACCAAACAAAGAATAAAGCTTGTAGATCTCGTTTATTGTGTTCTTATATAAAGTTGAATCCAGATTCTTCCAAAACTCCAAACCGCTCACCAATGGCACAGTTACGCTCCTTTGCAGACTCCTTAGTTCAGTTTGAAGAGGTTCTTTTTGCTGACTTATGTCACATGTAAGTGGGCTATCGTGGAGAATAATAATGTTGCTAATTTTATCAAAATCCTTGAATCTCTTATTGAAATCAATAACGATTGATTCCAATACTTCCACATATTCATCCAATATACTCACGTTTGCTGTTTCCAATATTATTTCCTCTGTACGTGGTAAACTTGTGATTTTTTTCTCCTTAAGTTCGCTAATCAAAATATTTAATTTTTTTTAAATTGGCCAATATTATTAATAAGTTCCGATATAAATTTATTTTTGCCTTGTAAAGCGAGATTTAATTCATTTATAAAGCTGGTAATATCACTCAGAAAGGCAAGGTCTAGTTGGAAATCTTTGTTGGACATTATGTTCGCTAAGCTTAAAGATTCCTCATCATTGAGCTCTTGAAGGAAAAGCAACTATAAACGACGCCTTTTTCTTTTGTTTACCCTTTTCTTCAGTATCAACTGCTTTGTAAATGTTAATTTTTTTTAAATTCGCTAATTTGTTTTCTCTTTCGGATATTTCAAGATTAGAAATATCCTTATGAGAATTTAAAAAATGCTTTTGTATACATATCTTTGAAAGAAATCACTCTTAAAAATACTCATGCACAACACACATTGCGCAAGATTATTTTCATTTTCATACATAAACAAGTAAGGAAGGGCTAAGTTCGGGTGTCACCGAACATTTTATACTCTCGCATGGTAAAGTGATAATCGAGATTTCATTATTCGTCATTTAAATATTTTTCAAATACCGTATTTTTGTAAAGATTTATTCCGCTATCATCATTGGTTCCTAATGTTTATACTCGTATTATACAGAGAAGGCATCAGATGGAATTCAAAATAGCTTTATATTAGAAGAAGGCGTGGTTGTGAACCGATTTCACCCATATTTCGTACATGTCATCAGGGTGTTAAGAAAACATTATATACCGAATTTCATTGAAATCGGTCTAGTAGTTCCTGAGATATGGTTCTTGGTCCATAAGTGGGCGGCGCCACGCCCATTTTCAATTTTTAAAAAGCCTGGATGCAGCTTCCTTCTGCCACTTCTTCCGTAAAATTTAGTGTTTCTGACGTTTTTTATGAGTCGGTTAACGCACTTTTAGTGATTTTCAACATAACCTTTGTATGGGAGGTGGGCGTGGTTATTATCCGATTTCTTCCATTTTTGAACTGTATATGGAAATGCCTTAAAAAACGGCTCTGTAGAGTTTGGTTGACATAGCTATAGTAGTTTCCTGAGATATGTACAAAAACTTAGTAGGGGGCGGGGCCACGCCCACTTTTCCAAAACAATTGGGTCCAAATATGCCCTCCCTAATGCGATCCTTTGTGCCAAATTTCACTTGAATATCTTTATTTATGGCTTAGTTATGACACTTTATAGGTTTTCGGTTTCCGCCATTTTGTGGGCGTGGCAGTGGGTCGATTTGGCCCATCTTCGAACTTAACCTTTTTATGGAGCCAAGGAATACGTGTACCAAGTTTCATCATGATATCTCAATTTTTACTCAAGTTACAGCTTGCACGGACGGACGGACGGACAGACAGACATCCGGATTTCGACTCTACTCGTCGCCCTGATCACTTTGGTATATATAACCCTATATCTGACTCTTTTAGTTTTAGGACTTACAAACAACCGTTATGTGAACAAAACTATAATACTCTCGTTAGCAACATTGTTGCGAGAGTATAAAAATTGATCCATTTTTTCGCTAAGTGCAAGAACAAATTTTGCCGTAGCGAGTGTCTGATTTGCTTTAGTGAACGAGTAAGGTGCTGCTTGTTCAAAATTCAGACAGCAACTGATTTGTTTTCGCTTGTTCTGCTGCGAAGCTTCGGGCATGTTGGTGTGAAAAAACGATCGCTCAACTGTAGGTGTGAAAAAACGAAGACTAACAAGTAAGGAAGGGCTAAGTTCGGGTGTCACCGAACATTTTATACTCTCACATGATAAAGTGATAATCGAGATTTCATTATCCGTTATTTACATATTTTTCAAATACCGTATTTGTGTAAAGTTTTATTCCGCTATCATCATTGGTTCCTAATGTATATATTATACAGAGAAGGCATCAGATGGAATTCAAAATAGCGTTATATTGGAAGAAGGCGTGGTTGTGAACCGATTTCACCTATATTTCGTACATGTCATCAGGGTGTTAAGAAAATATTATATACCGAATTTCATTGAAATCGGTCGAGTAGTTCCTGAGATATGGTTTTTGGTCCATAAGTCCATTTTCAATTTTTCAAAAAAGTCTGGGTGCAGCTTCCTTCTGCAATTTCTTCCGTAAAATTTAGTGTTTCTGTCGTTTTTTGTTAGTCCGTTAACGCACTTTTAGTGATTTTCAACATAACCTTTGTATGGGAGGTGGGCGTGGTTAATATTCGATTTCTTCCATTTTTGAACTGTATATGGAAATGCCTGAAGAAAACGACTCTGTAGAGTTTGGTTGGCATAGCTATAGTAGTTTCCGAGATACGTACAAAAAACTTAGTAGGGGGCGGGGCTACGCCCACTTTTCCAAAAATATTATGTCCAAATATGCCCCTCCCTAATGCGATCTTTTGTGCCAAATTTCACTTTAATATCTTTATTTATGGCTTAGTTATGACACTTTATAGGTTTTTGGTTTCCGCCATTTTGTGGGCGTGGCAGTTGGCCGATTTTGCCCATCTTCGAACTTAACCTTCTTATGGAGCCAAGGAATACGTGTACCAAGTTTCATGACGATATCTCAATTTTTACTCAAGTTACAGCTTGCACGGACGGACGGACAGACGGACGGACGGACAGACGGACGGACAGACAGACATCCGGATTTCGACTCTACTCGTCACCCTGATCACTTTGGTATATATAACCCTATATCTGACTCTTTTAGTTTTAGGACTTACAAACAACCGTTATGTGAACAAAACTATAAAACTCTCCTTAGCAACATTGTTGCGAGAGTATAAAAATAGTAGGAGCTGGTCGAGGCTGGTCTAAACTATTTTGCGTTATCATCTGTTATTCTGCTAAGTTTAGGCAGGAACACCACTTTGACACTTTTTCAGCTTCTTAATATGCAAGATAGTTGGATACTGGCCTTCCATTTTCTTTCTTTCTGAGAACCGTAGGTTCTTTTAGCTTTTGCATCATGATGGGAATAATCCCTGTATCCTTTTAACGAAAGGCACCTTCGGCTTTTAACAGACAAATTTAGAACAAGAATAATTTTGGTGGCGAAAACCAAACGAAGTACGATAAGAATGTGATATATATACATACATAAAGTGCCGTGGAGAAAACCAAATAAGAATAAAATAAAATAAAAAAAAACAAAACAAATTAGAGTATGCTTATATGTAATACCAAAAATAAAAAAGAAACAAAAGAAAGTGGGGTGCAGTACTCTAAAAATATATGTAAATACATTCATTCGTATACATATGTAAATACAGAAAAAGTGAAGTGACAAACACAAAAACAAATTGCAAGGAAAATCAAAATATAAAATCCGTTCCAACAAAAACAACAGAGAGAATATCGGGCGCGAAACCTTAAAACAAAACACAATTAAAAACAAAGAAACGGGCGCGAATTTTTTTAAAAGAACAAAAGTAGAAGGCATACTCATAAGCAGCTGGAAACCTTCAGGAGAAAAGGACTGGAGTTGGAACAACACGCACATAAATAAATACATACACCTAAAAGCCCTTGAAAGGACTACCAAGTGAGAGTATCAAATCCTTTAATTAATTAAATGTACATATGTATGTATGTAACGCCAAATCCGTTTATCAATATAATACGGTTAACAAACTGTTTTAATTTTCGGGTTTAACTTATGGAAAACCCGAAAACAAATGGTATAATATAACCAATATTCTAGCATTTACTTGCGAAACAATAAGCAGGATTGCAAACAATAAATAAGCAAAGGCATAAAAATAAACAAAATTTTTACATAAAGAAAAGAAAGCTAGAAGGAAAAAAACATACTTACATACATACAAGGTGTCTTCCAAAGCAAACAGGACTTCAAAAAAAAAACAAAACAAGTGGTTTTTTCGGTAAAATCTATTTATTATATTCAAAACAGTGTCCTTGTGCTTCAATACAGCTTTTCGCACGGTCAAAAGTTGGCTGGTATGGCCGCCCAGATTCGCACCCGCCTCTGTGCAGCAAAAAACGCACGCCAACAAACACAAGGAACGTTCGACGTCGAGAAGCTTCAATCACAACAGACAGCCGAACGATTTTCTACTCGACTTGCACTCCTGCTCTCTGAGAGCACTAGTCAACAACTCGGTATAAGGAACTGAGGGACGGCAATTAAAGCTTCTTACGTACAGCTGCAACCGAAACCATTGGTTTCCGGAAAACGCAAAGAACAGCTAGTACGACGAGGAATGCCATGTTGCAGCGGAGAGAAAACAGGCTGCTTACCTCGCAACGTTACGATCGACCACAACACGTGCGGGATGGGATAGATACCGAGAGTTGAAAAGGGAAGCGAGACGCATTTGCAGCAGAAAAAGAAAGAGTCCGAAATGCATGAGTACGAAGAGCTTGATAAGCAGGCCGACAGGGGTAATGCTCGAAATTTCTACGAAAAGATGCGAGACCGGAGCATACTCTTGTAGAACCCCCAAAGGTGATCTAGTGACCGATGCCCAAAGCATACTTAAATTATGAGGGAACTGCTGCTGAATGGCAGTGAGCGCACAACGCCAGGAGAAGGTCTTAAGCACCTAACCCACCCCCCGCCCCCCCCCCGAAATAAGGAAATTTTTTAAATAAATCCCAAATAAAAAAGATTTATCACTGACTGAATCTTTTGAAACTCTTATACACAACTGAGCTCAAACCTATAACAGTCGTACGCGTTAAGATCTATGCGAAATACAAAAAAATATGGCACGCGCCAAATAAAACATTTACATTCAATTTATGTAGTGAGTATTTTAGATCAGTGATGCTCCATTGTGAAAGACGCAATAAAATACCAAACACTAGTGTTTGAGCGATAATTCTGCTATTGCGAAAAATATTACACAAACACGAAAGCGACTGAACAGGTACGCTAGGTCTAGACAAAGAATCGACGTTTGTTGCTGTTGTTCTACATCAAACATACAAATTTGTTCAGCGTACTTGACAGCGAAAACGTGTAGTAGTATTTGTGCAGCGCAAACGTAAAATGTAGTAGTATTGAGGCTTGCACACGACTGTTTTAGATCATTGGCATACATATGTACATATACAAAAAAGCAAACAAAATCTGGAGTGTCATACTATGCAATTCGGCGTAATACTACAAAATACCTTTATTTTGAGCATAAACATGTTATATGTAGGTATCTCACTTGTTTGGCTGGTTCATTATTGAAAGTTTTATGCAAGTGTAAAGAAGTGTCGAAAAATAAAATTAAAAAATAAATAAAAACTAAACCAAAAAGATGAAGCGATCAAAAAATCAATAATCTATTTCATCTATTTTTAAAAAACCAAAGCAAAGTGGTTAGTGCTAAAATTTGACTCTAAATCTACTTCCTAAAAACCCAGTTAAATTTGGCAATGCATATTAAGAGTGATTATGGTTGATTTCCGGAGAAATTATTGATTATATTAATCTAACATAATCCAAGTCACTGAATTTAAATAAACTACCAGTATGTTATTTATGTATGTAAATAACAAATACAATAACAACAATAAGAAATAACAATAAATGTATGTGCATAAATTCTTAAGAAAAGTGTTGACAAATTTAACTAGTTTTTGTAGTAAATCAAATTACGCTGTTTAAGTTCATACATGTGTTTGTTGTGATTAAGGTTTATGTTTTTCTTCTATGTTGTTTTTTGTCTATTTGTTTAAATATTTATAGATGTTTTGGAAAATCCAAGCAGTACAAATGTGTGTAGTTCAAGTTCTTTAGTTGATGTCACTGAGAAAGGTAAAAAAGAATGCAAACAAAATAATAAATTAAAGATTTTCAAATTTTTTTGTTAATACATATCTAGATCAGCATGACAGTTTAAATCAAACTCCTGAAATAGACATGGTTGATGCATTCCAATCTGAAGAGAGTCTTGATATTTGGCAAGCGGATCAGTTTGACATTGCTAAGGCAAATAGCAAGTCTTTAGACGACACAACAAAAAAAAATATTCTCACATCGACATTGCTTCCAAAAGAACCATTTGAATTTCCAGCTACAGAAAAAAAATCGCAAAAAAGATGTTTTCAAAAGAAGTGGATTACAGATGGAGATTTCGCTTGGCTTGTCTACTCTAAAAGTGGAGGCAGCGTTTTTTGTAAACCTTGTTGGTTATTTTTTCACGAAGGTGTGGGAAAAGGTGGGCATCAAAATCCTGGACATTTTGTGACTGGCTATCGAAAATGGAAGAATGCAAAAGAGAATTTTAATAAACACAAGCAAAACATATACCATTTAGAATGTGTTCAAAAGGCCACTTCATTCTTAAATGTGCTATCTAGCAAACAAGAGATAAGGTCTCGATTGGATATGCAGCGCGCAAACGAAGTAGAAGAAAATAGAAATGCTCTCAAACCTATTATTGAAACAATCTTTTTTTGCGCAGAGCAAGAACTTCCTTTAAGAGGCAACCATGATAGCGGCGCGCTGTCATTAACTCGGCCTGAACAGAAGGATGGAAAATTTAGAGCCCTATTACGCTTCAGATTGGATGCTGGCGATGAAAATTTGAGAGCTCAAATCGCGAATAGTGCTAAGAATGCCAAATATTTAAGCCCAGATATTCCAAATGAGATTCTCGAGACTGGCGCTAATATTGTGACAAGCAAAATAATTAATAAAGTGAATAGCGCAAAGTGTTTTAGCATTCTTGGTGATGAAACAATGGATGTTGCAGGTAAAGAGCAACTTTCGTTATGTCTACGGTATGTAGACTGTAACGTGGCTTTTACCACCTTACAATAATTTACGTCAACTTCGCTCCACAGTACATCATGTACCTTCACCATACCACCATACGTACTAAACTTCACCGCATTGACTACGCACCCAACTCACCTCACTACGATGATGAAAGCTGCTAGAGCTTTCCACCATACGTACTAACGCACCATACGCATACAACTTACCTCGCTACGGTGACGAAAGCTGCGCTATGCTGCTATATAAGCAAGCACTTCACACCGAACGGGCCCTTTTTTTCTCCAGCTCGCCAGCGAGGACGGTCGCACAGCAATCGGCAGCAATAGGCAGCGCGAAGCCGAAGGACCATCATCACCGCCGGATACATCACCGTGCCAGCTTTAGCAAGCGTCAACGCCGGGCACGTTAGTTTCACCCGTTTTCATCACCGCCGTGCCGACTTCATCAAGCGTCAACGCCGGGCACGCTTAGTTTCACCCGTTTTCATCACCGCCGTGCCGACTTCATCAAGCGTCAACACCTGGCTCATAGATTCCGTTTATTTCCGTCGCCGTGCCAGTTTCAACAAGCGTCAACACCTGGCTCATAGATTCCGTTTATTTCCGTCGCCGTGCCAGTTTCAACAAGCGTCACCGCCTGATTCATCAATCCCGTTTATTTCCATCGCCGTGCCAGTTTCAACAAGCGTCAACACCTGGCTCATAAATTCCGTTTATTTCCGTCATCGTGCGAGGTTCAACAAGCGTCACCGCCTGACTCATCAATCCCGTTTATTTCCATCGCGCTGGTCTGGCTGTCCGCATAAGGAGTGAAGGTGTGGATATAACTTTACGAGGATAAAACTCGTCTCTCTTTTGCTAAGGGTTCGTGGGTCCCAAGGCTGACCCTGGAGCGGCTGAGCATACCTCAGCTATGGACGAAACCCCATTACAAATGGCGCCCGAGCAGGGACCTGACTTTGTGAGTGATAGTGAAAAACATGAAACAGTCACCAACGCTCATGAATCAGGTTCGCCGCGCCCCCCACACAATCATAAGCATCGCAGTACTCCAGCGATGAAGACTCTAACGCTTGAGACGGACACGACCAGTTGGATTTACTGGCTGAAGAAGGACCGATTAGTCACCGAGTGCAGACGACACCACATCGCTGTCGAAGGACGCACCGTAGCAGACCTCCGTAGCGAGCTGAGCGCCTGCATCCGTGCAAAGCGCCACCATAAATCCACGGAGGACCTAGTGCAAGCTTTGGAAAGGGAAATGAAGGAGGAAGATAACGCCACCATACTCGTTCCAACCACCACGGTAAGAATCCCAAGCAAAGCGGTAGCAACACGTGGCGACATAACCTCAGCTGCAAGAGTGCCGGATTTGGAGGTTATAAACTCCGTGCCGCGATGGAACATACGCTACAGCGGTCGCGAAAATTTACACGACTTTCTAGAGCGATGCGAAGAACTAACGGAATGCTACTCTATAGCAAACAACCAGCTTCTTGCCACGATGCCGGAAATTCTGCAGGACAAAGCGCTGCAGTGGTTTCGTGTAAAACGCAACACCATCAACACGTGGGACGACTTTCGTTACGAAGCTGAGCGGTTCTTTTTACCGAAGCGTCACCTCGCACATCTGGAGGAAACCATCCATCAGCGCAAGCAATTTCCCAGAGAGAAGGCAAAGGATTACGTGCTGGCTATCCAAACGCTTATCCGCCAGCACCCGAAACTTCGCGATGAAGATCACACCGAACGCATATATGACGGCTTAAGGGTGGAATATCGCTTATATGTCCGTCGGAGCGATTTCAACAGTGTGGACGAACTACTGAATTAACGGAAGAATTCGAGTTGCTGAAAGGCGAGGAGACCAGGCAAGCGAGAAACACCAATCACCGTTTGACGGCGATAAGTAATAAGTATTGCCGCGAGAAAGTTTGTTGGCGATGCAAGCAGCCGGGACACCGAAGACACCAATGTCGCAACCAGCAGCGAATATTTTGCTCTCGCTGCGGACTCGACGGAACCATGTCGCGGGACTGCAATTGTCCTACACATGTGGCAGTGTGCGCCACTCCGCCCGAACCCCGCACAGCGGCACGCAAAGCAACGCTTCCGCACCCAGAAGGGAAGCAAGATGGCCGTTATTATCTGCCCATCACTATTGCGGGCATGCAGGTCGAAGCCCTGGTGGACACCGGAGCCACGCTCACATACATCGGTAAGGAACTCCAGCGTCATTTAGACAACCACAGGATTAAAGCCAAACGCCAGACCCGTCGCATTCAGCTAGCTAACCGGACGTATATACCTAGCACGAAAATGTATCCCGTTACCATCGAGCTGGGCAAGAAGACGACGCATCTACTCGTATCCGCTTTACCGACGCTGTCGGAACATGTCATCCTGGGCATGGATTTCCTGAGGAAGAGGGACCTGACTATCACCATCGATGGTCAACCCCTAGTCGCTACACGCCTGAGCACGCAGGCACCTGCCGACCACCTCGCGATGCTAACCGAGAGGCAACATCTTACAGAAAGGGAGAATCACCAATTGAATACGCTCCTCACTGAAAACGCAGCAGTGTTCTCGACGATCACCGGCCCCAGCACAGCCGCCGAGCATGTGCTTCGATTTAAACACGATCGCCCACTGAAGCAGATATATTATCCGCGCAACCCGGCGATGCAAGGAGTAATCAATCAGGAGGTGAACGAATTGATTGCAACCGGCCGCGTCGAAGTCTCTAACAGCGCTTACAGCTCGCCCATTGTCTTAGTGCGAAAGAAACAAGGAAGTTGGCGAATGTGTATCGACTACCGGCAACTTAACGCAGCCAGTATACCAGACGCATACCCTTTTCCCCAAATAAACGCAATCCTAGACCAGTTGAAGGAAGCTCGGTTTATCTCGACCATCGACCTGAAGAACGGCTACTGGCAGATTCCGCTACACCCCCGCTCACGCCCGTACACCGCGTTTACCGTACCGGGGAGAGGTTTATTCCAGTGGCGAGTGATGCCTTTTGGGCTGCATTCGGCGCCCGCAACATTCCAGCGAGCCTTAGACACCGTCCTGGGATCAGAACTACAGCCGAAGGTCTTCGCCTATCTGGACGACATCATTGTACTGGGAAACTCTTTCGAAGAGCACTTGGACTACTTGCAAGCGGTGTTCACGCGCCTCCAGCAAAACCAAATGCAGATCAACTTTGAAAAGTGTAAGTTCGTGCAGCAACGCCTCCATTACTTGGGCCATGTAGTCAGCACCGAGGGTATTCACACAGATCCGGCCAAAGTCGCAGCCATTAGCGATATGGCAGCACCTACCACCATTAGAGAATTACGCCGCTTTCTAGGAGCAGCCTCGTGGTACCGACGTTTCGTAGCAGACTTTGCCACAATATCAGCACCGCTGAACCGCTTATTAAAGAAGAACCAGCGTTGGATATGGGGTTCCGAACAGCGAAGTAGCATTCCAACTGTTAAAGGAAAAACTAACTGAGTTGCACCCATCCTGGGTTGCCTTTAACTTCGAGAGGCCCTTCCTTCTGCAGACCGACGCCAGCGGAGAAGGACTCGGCGTAGTGTTATTTCAGCGCCATTCTGACCAAGAACGGGTCGGTAGCATACGCCAGTCGCAGCTTGACGGAGTTGGAGAAGCGGTACTAGCCGTATTGTGGGGTATAAGGAAAATGCGACCATACCTGGAGGGCTATCATTTCACCGTAATCACCGACCATCATTCGCTTAAATGGCTTCACAGCCTGCAGAACCCATCCGGAAGACTCGCAAGGTGGGCCCTAGAGCTACAACAGTTTGACTTCGACATCGAGTATCGCAAAGGTACTCTCAACGTAGTCGCCGACGCGTTATCCAGAAGCCCACTGAAAGACCAAGAAGGCGATGCGGGACTTTTGCATGCCGTCCATGATCAACCGGATAGATGGTATGAAAGACGTACGCGCCAGGTACACGATCAACCAAAGAAACATCCCGATTACCAACTTATCGATGGCCGGCTCTTTCGGCACATCGCCCCACGCAATACGCTATCCAGGTCACCACGCTGGAAACTATGCGTACCGGAGCACCGTCGCCTCGAGGTCCTGAGAGAAAATCACGACGCTAGTACCGGCGGTCACATGGGTGTACACAAAACACTCAAACGCACACAAGAAGGGTATTATTGGCCATAGGGATGCACTCAGATATGTTCGTCGATGCCAACAATGTGCCAAATATAAGGTAGACCAACGCCGACCTGCCGGGATGATGGCCACCATGTAATGCTCACGACCGTGGGAAGTTGTATCGGCGGATTTTGTAGGCCCACTACCACGTTCAACAAATGGCAACACATGCTTGCTAGTGCTCACGAATAAGTTCTCCAAGTGAATGGAGCTCATGCCAGTCCGGAATGCAACCACCGCCAGTGTTATAAAGGTGCTACGAGAGCGCGTGATATACCGGTTTGGTTGCCCTGACGTATTCCTTACCGACAACGGGAAGCAATTCACCGGCAAGCCGCTCAGACAGTTCCTGGAGAGCCACGGAACTCACCATCGTTCCACCGCCATTTACGCTCCACACGAGAACCCAACCGAGCGTACCAACAGAGTCGTGAAAACTATGATCGCCCAACGAGCAAAGGCCGATCATCGGACCTGGGACCTCCAACTAGCCGAAATAGCTTTCGCGATAAATACATCACAACACGACTCATCAGTTTTTGTTTGTCAGCAGCTGAAATAAACTTCGGGTACACACCAGCTACACCGAAACAAATCCGCAAAGAAGGGAACGTGCCGACGAAGAAGCCACCACCGTGCCGACACTCACCGAGCTTTGGCAAGAAGTTTCTCGCAACCTGTCTACCGCAGCAAAACGCCAGAAGAAATACTAAGATTTGCGCAGACGACAATGGAAACCACTTATCGGCGAGAAAGTACTCAAAAGAGATCATCCGCTCTCTTCCGCAGTAAACAACTTTGCACAGAAGCTTGCTCCGAAATATTCTGGCCCATATATCGTTAGAAAATTCAAGTCGACCAATACAGTTGAACTCGTAAATCCGAACGCACCGGGTGGGCGTACCATTCATGTGCATCTGCAAGATCTAAAGCAGCTGCCAACCGAATACTAAATTTGAGTAGCCGCTAGCGCGATCTCTACCGAGCCTACGGACTCTAACTCCGAGCCACCTAGCACCAATGTAACGCAACCATAGACGATGCGTCCTACATTTATACGATTGCACAGCGGAATTTGAAGTGTATTAGTTTAAGGAGCAATGTAAGAATTTGTACGACTAGGCCAATGAATTTTAATTGTATTAGTTTGAGTATCAGCTTATGAATAATATATAGAGATCACTAGTTGTAAGTACGCATAATCGTAGTATAAGGCTCCTTGTACCATAAATTAAGAATTTTCTATTAAATAAAGGTTTCACACCGCTCCCCGTTCACGGCACACGCCAACCAGGACAGCCAGCCAGCCTCCAGCCGAACCATCGTGGGAGATCGAAACCGCTCCTTCCACCGGCCGCCAGCGAAGTATCATTGTCCGAAGTGAGGGGGACTGTAACGTGGCTTTTACCACCTTACAATAATTTACGTCAACTTCGCTCCACAGTACATCATGTACCTTCACCATACCACCATACGTACTAAACTTCACCGCATTGACTACGCACCCAACTCACCTCACTACGATGATGAAAGCTGCTAGAGCTTTCCACCATACGTACTAACGCACCATACGCATACAACTTACCTCGCTACGGTGACGAAAGCTGCGCTATGCTGCTATATAAGCAAGCACTTCACACCGAACGGGCCCTTTTTTCTCAGCTCGCCAGCGAGGACGGTCGCACAGCAATCGGCAGCAATAGGCAGCGCGAAGCCGAAGGACCATCATCACCGCCGGATACATCACCGTGCCAGCTTTAGCAAGCGTCAACGCCGGGCACGTTAGTTTCACCGTTTTCATCACCGCCGTGCCAACTTCATCAAGCGTCAACGCCGGGCACGCTAATTTCACCCGTTTTCATCAACGCCGTCTACATCGCCGTACCAGCTTTAACAAGCGTCAACGCCGGGCACGTTAGTTTCACCCGTTTTCATCACCACCGTGCCGACTTCATCAAGCGTCAACACCTGGCTCATAGATTCCGTTTATTTCCGTCGCCGTGCCAGTTTCAACAAGCGTCAACACCTGGCTCATAGATTCCGTTTATTTCCGTCGCCGTGCCAGTTTCAACAAGCGTCACCGCCTGATTCATCAATCCCGTTTATTTCCATCGCCGTGCCAGTTTCAACAAGCGTCAACACCTGGCTCATAAATTCCGTTTATTTCCGTCATCGTGCGAGGTTCAACAAGCGTCACCGCCTGACTCATCAATCCCGTTTATTTCCATCGCGCTGGTCTGGCTGTCCGCATAAGGAGTGGGGGTGTGGATATAACTTTACGAGGATAAAACTCGTCTCTCTTTTGCTAAGGGTTCGTGGGTCCCAAGGCTGACCCTGGAGCGGCTGAGCATACCTCAGCTATGGACGAAACCCCATTACAAGACTTCTCATCCAAATATCCAGCAGTTCGTGAAGATTTTGTGGGCTTTATTCCAATTACCGATCAGTCTTCTGAAAACTTATCAAAAGTCATACTTAAGCGTTGTACAGATCTCCATCTTGATATGGCGAAGTTGGTTGGATAGGGATATGACAGAGCAGCAAACATGTCAGGGCATTTAAGTGGAGTGCAAACCAGAATAAGACAACTGTATCCAAAAGCACGATATGAGCGCAATGAACGCGCTAGTCACCGATTGAACCTTGCACTTTCTAATACTATGTCATTACCTTCAATACGGAACTGCCTTGGTATTGTCAATGAAATAGCAAATTTATTTAGAAACCATTCAAATGCAAACACAACTTTCCAGGACGTTATACAGAAGCACGCACCAGAAAGCAAAAAAATAGGACTTGTTCGCCTTTGTGAAACAAGGTTTATTGAAAGGCCTGAAAGCATTATAAGCTTTGTGGAGCTTTTCAAATTCATTGTACTAAGTTTGGAAATAATTTTGAGTAAGCATCTGCCTTCTTAGCAGCGGTAGAGAAAAGCGGTTTTTTGCTTAGTCTATTCGTCTGTGAGCAATTGTGCAGCTTAACGCTGCCACTGTCTGTGCAACTCCAAGAAAAATCTATGGATTTTGTATCAGCAATGAACCGAGTCAAAGAATTAATAAGAACTCTGCACCAGATAAGAGAAACAGCGGATGGTTTTTTCAACGATATTTTCCAAACAGCATCACAAATGTCTAAAGATCTTTTTGACATAGATCTTGTAGTGCCTAGAGTGACTTCGCGTCAAACTACTCGTGCTAATCCACCTTGCACAACCCCTGAAAGCCACTTCAGAGTTACAATATTTATTCCATGCCACTATGGTCTGAAATTCAAATTTTTTGGCATAAATCCAAAAATTATTTTTTCTTATTTCAGAAAAATAGGTACGCAGTATTTATTGAGACATTTCAGTGGTCTAAAATATACAAAAAATTATTTGGATATGGCAACTCTGTTCTAAATATGAGCTGTAAAACATGATGCTTCTGAAGCAACAACAAACTTGTAAACAGTTCAGTAAAATATTGTAAGAAAACAGCTGTTCGATAATGGTTAAAAAGGAAAAAAAGAAATAAATTTATAATGGAAGAATATAAGAAAGGTATCTATTTTTTAACTTAATGGAAAAAAATGTGGATTATTGTGTTATAACTGTATAGTACGGAGTTTTGTTTGCTAGCTTTTTTAACCGAAAATTTCGTATTAACCTGTGTTCTGTGGAGTGAAAGTTGTGTGTATTGTCCCGTATTGTTCCAGATTTTTATGTTCGGTGGGAGTTTGGGGTATGTTCTTTAAAATCATGTATGTAACATTGACCCGTTTTTGCCCCATTTAAGTATATTTGTAATTTTCAGCAACCTTTAAATCGCAAAACTAATGTTGTGAGGAAGTAATTAAATGCAAGCTACTTTCTGTAACTTCTCTCTCATTTCCGATGTACAGTTAATGTTATTATAAAAATAATTGTTTCAGTAAAAACATATGTATAAATATTTGGATATACGTAATAAAATTATTTGACCACTTTTGCCTATCATATGCAAATTTTTCATTTTATGAAACCAAATTTTTACTATAGGTCCAAGGGAGGTACTCCTACGGACTGACCGATTTCAAATGTTTTTGGTATCGTCGATGCGTATTACAAGAACAACATATTTACCAATTTTCGTGAAGATATCGCAATTTTTGGAGCTGAAATTCAAAAATTTTTACTATAGGTCCAAGGGTCCGATTTCATCCATTCTTGGAATTTTTCTTAACTAAGTCATATATAACCTGTAAGGGAAATTTCAATGGCCCAGTACCACTCCTTCTAATATATGCCAAAAAATTTGAATTTCAGACCACAGTGCATGCGTTGATGCTCTGATTCAAAACATGACAGAACGTTTATTAGTGAATGAGAATATACTCTCCTCATTTCAAATTCTACTCCCAGGTTTTGCTGCAATTGATAATGCCGAAGAATTAAAAAATCTAAGTTTTTACTTTGAGGAGCAAATATCAATGACATCATTAAAATCAGAGTATCGATAGTGGTGTGCCAGTTAATAAACAATAGATCCAACCATATAAGTGTTGAAATTACTGCAACATTGCGATGCAACGTATTTTAAAAATATTCACTACCTGCTTACAATTTTAGCAACTCTTCTAGTGACGACCGCTTCCGTTGAAAGAACTTTTTCAACCTTAAAAAGAATAAAAACTTTACCACGCAGTGTAATGGGCAATGAGCGGCTGAGCGCACTTGCTGTTATTGCAGTGCACTGGGATATTAAAATAGATCCAGATGAAGTAATTAATGATATGGCAAACAAGAAGAAAAGAAAAATATTACATATTTAAGATACAACTACCAAATAATTTAAGTAAACTGTATAAGAATTTATATTGTTTTTTTTAATAAACATAAAATTTAAAGTTTATATATGTTTTTACTTCAGACCATCCCCCCCCAAAATGAAAAGCTGACTACGGGCCTGGCTCTGCCCAATCCACAAAAAGGGGACCCCACAATCTGCGCCAACTACCGTGGGATAAGCCTCCTCAAAATCGCGTATAAGGTTCTATCAGGCGTATTATGCGAAAGACTAAAGCCCACCCTCAACAAACTGATTGGACCTTATCGGTGTGGATTTAGACCTGGAAAATCAACAACCGTTTAGATATTCAACATGCGCCAAATTTTGGAAAAGACCCATGACAGGAGAGAGGAGGCTCTCCGAGCCGTTCGGTACCAAACGAGGTTTCAGACAAGGCGACTCCCTATCGTGCGACTTCTTCAATCTGCTGCTGGAGAAAATAATTCGAGCTGCAGAACTAAATCGAAAAGGTACAATCTTTTACAAGAGTGTACAGCTTCATCGGCCTCAACACCCGTGCCGTTAGTTCTGCTTTCTCCAGACTGGACAAGGAAGCAAAGCAAATGGGTTTGGCAGTGAATGAGGGCAAGACGAAATACCTCCGTCATCAAACAAACAGTCGTCGTACTCGCGACTTGGCACTCACGTCACTGTTGACAGTCATGACTTTGAAGTAGTGGATAGTTTCGTATATTTGGGAACCAGTGTAAACACCACCAACAATGTCAGCCTGGAAATCCAACGCAGAATAACTCTTGCCAACAGGTGCTACTTCGGACTGAGTAGGCAATTGAGAAGAAAAGTTCTCTCTCGATGAACAAAAGCCAAACTCTATAAGTCACTCATAATTCCCGTCCTGCTACATTGTGCAGAGGCTTGGACGATGACAACAACTGATGAGTTGACGTTGCGAGTTTTCGAGAGAAAAGTTCTGCGAAAGATTTACGGTCCTTTGCGCGTTGGCCACGGCGAATATCGCATTCGATGGAACGATTAGTTGTATGAGGTATATGACGACATTGACATAGTTTAGCGAATTAAAAGACAGCGGCTACGCCGGCTAGGTCATGTTGTCCGAATGGACGAAAACACTCCAGCTCTGAAAGTATTCGACGCCGTACCCGCCGGGGGAAGCAGAGGATGAGGAAGACCTCCACTCCGTTGGAAGGACCAGGTGGAGAAGGACTTGGCTTCGCTTGGAATATCCAATTGGCGCCACGTAGCGAAAAGAAGAAACGACTGGCGCGCTGTTGTTAACCTGGGTATAATCGCGTAAGCGGTGTCTACGCCAAGTAAGAAAAAGAAAAACACAAACATACTGACACATAAAACCAATCAATGAAATGTCTTGAAACGCGCAAAAATCATTCGGACATTAAATATTTTAATAAATAAAAAGCGCAGATTTTAATAAAAATTGATAATTAAAACACATGTACATATATTCAAAATAAAATTTAAAAAAATAATACCATTGCAAGTAAATAGAAAACGATATTAATAAAATATACGTTTTTTAGCAATATAATCTGAAAAAAATCTGTTATTTATTTAAAGAGTATTCATTGTATTATACTTTCCCGCCTCGGTTAATTATTATAAATCAGTTTACACAGAGAAAAATTTAATTCGTTTTAACAAATATATATATAATATATATATAATATAATGTTTATAACTCAAGAACTGCTGAACCGATTTGGCTGAAAATGGTGTAGAGGTAGCTTAAAACCAGGGTAAGGACATAGAATACCTTTTAACTTTTTATGCCAAAATTTAATACAACTCATAAATACAAAAATTATATTTCAAATAATAAGCATTTGTTCAAAATTCATGTTTGTAGGGATCATTTGAATACTTCATTTCTTCAAAAAAAAAATTATAACAAAAACAACCTCACATCTATATATATAAAAAGAAAGTTGTGTTAGTTACACCATTTATAACTCAAGAACGGCTGAACCGATTTGGCCGAAAAAATAATAATTTCAAAATTCATCTTTGTAGGAATAATTCGAATATATGCGTATAATTTTAAGCAGATTCTTCCTCAAAAATAATACAATTACTAAGTATTTGGAATAGTAGAAAAGAAGTGCAACCAAATATGCAGTGAAATAGATTATAACTGGCTCAGTAATCAGTCATTGAGTATGTATGTATTTCCACACCTGAGAACCGTTTCATCATGTGCAGTCCACTAGAATGACTGTCGATTGGAATCAAGTGGGAAATGATGGAGCTATGTTTCTATCACCGACGAAAAATTTCGGCTTTATTCCGATTAGAGAGCACTTAAACACTTCTCAGAATCAGTTATTCGTTGTTTTTGTTGGATTATGAACTTGCGAGGCACCTACTTTGCTTATTTCGCCTGTTTCCAGCTTAGTAAATATCTTTTCAACGACGGATTTCCCTAAGCCAAAATTCAACAGTATTTTCCCCCAAAAAGCAATATTTATTAACACACGAAATTATTTATGATCCATTTCTTTGTAAAATATAATTCAACTAATAGAAATCATATAGATGGTAGTAGTAGTATTATCTATGTATCAGCCACAGTGAAGCGTGGACGGGTCCTCAGTTTCAAATAAATTAGCTTAACTTAGCATATTATTATTTGTATTACAAAAATACTTGCCCCGTTTTTATAAAAGTTTCTTCCTCTGTTGAACTGGGAAACTTTATTTCCCCTCCCTTCACCTTCACAATAAGTTTTGCTTCAGCTCGCACAATTCTCGAAAGGGACGACTGACTATGGCAAGTTGACGTTGTTACCTACATTTCTGGTATGAGACGTGTTCAAAGAAGTTCAAAGCTGCTAGAACCCTTACAGTTAAAGGTAGTGACGTTTTCTGGATTATCATGTGGGGCCAGTTCATCAATTACGCGGCGAAAAATTTCACTAGTTAATCGAAAATTTTGCACAAAGGTATTCTCGCTCAAGAAATGGACGCGACGATAGCAGCGTAAACACTTTAAATGCCGCGCGAGTTACATTCCAATACTCTAAACACCTTGTAATAATATATACTTATGTACATATGTATATAGTAAATGCTTAATAAATAAGTATATAAGTTATCACAACAGCTCATAAAAGCTTATGCCAATTGACAAAAACAAATTGGCTAAAATAGTTACCCAACTTGCACGCGCATCCGCATAAACTGCTGACACCAAATAAATTTGGAGCGCTTCGATCAACGAACCTTACTACTGCAATTCGGCAATTCTTGGGAAAGCTGAGATCGCTAGGAACAATAAATAATAAACAGGGTAATTCGGCAAATCAACAAATATTGCACATGCAAGTGCAACGTGACTTGTGTGCAGAAATAGGTGTCATTAAAGTTAAGAATATTATTGTAATTTAGATTTTATTCGTTTGTAAAAGAAGACGGTCAATAAAGAATAAAGACAGTGGACGCGAGTCTACTTGTCTTTTAAAAATAAAAATTATAAAAATATAATTTAGCTGGCGCCCGAGCAGGGACCAGCTTAGATTCGCGCCGTAAAGTGTCAAAGTGTTGTTTCACCGTGTCCTTAAAAATTTTAAATTGAATATTGTGATACCGCGTCGTCACTTAAATATAGACAATCGCCTGTACAACAGCCGCGTCAAAAAAAGTGTCGTAGTGTTTGGCCAGACGCCTGCAAAGCAGCTGCAGTGCCAGTATTTACATATGTTTCAGTGCCACAAGTGAACACACAAAGACAGTACGCCCGTATAACAGCTCGTAAAGAAAAAACGGCCAAGTGAAAACGGAAGCGAACTAACTGGTCCCGAACCAAAACACAGCGAAACACAGCGTTGGAATCCTGTAGGAAGGGAACGCACCCTCGATACGTGCGCACCGTGGGAACCTCAGTAATCAGAAGGCCAAAAAGGAACGCCTCCCCGTCGCCACGAGGATACTTGTAAGAATAAATAATTAATATTTTAAGAAAAAT